>NW_026575583.1:267500-293943 GCF_028641065.1 Leucoraja erinaceus
ACACATATATTCACACACACATACACTCACATACACGCACACATGCACACACATACAAGCATACACATACATACACATGCACGCACACACATATACACACACTCGAACACACACACACACATACAGTGACGTGCGGTGAGGCACTGGCTAGTATCAATGGCCCGGCCCTCCCTTATTGATCACCGCATCTCCTCGAGGAGAGAAGTGGGAGAGAGAAGGGAGAGAGGAATGATGGCACGTTATAACGTGCTGCCGTCCCATTCTGACTGCTGCCGAACCCCCCACCCCATCATTGCACCCTTCTTCACGGTGGCTCAGTGATGTCTGGGCTCTGACAATTCGAGGGGTCTAACCAGTAACAACACTAAGAGCAGCCCCGGGCCGATGCGTTCCCCGACTACTGAAGCTAGCTAACGTGGAGGGAGAGTGAGATAGCGTCAAATACGTGGGCTGAGCCTACATAATTGACGCTTGCTCTTCCTCCACTGGGCTCAAAACACGCACTCTTGTGAGGCAGATGTGATCGCTGCCTCCCCTGGTGCTTGTTCATTGCAGTTTTATGATGAGACCAGCAAGCCTAAATCTAATATATTTATACGTGAAATAGGTTACCTGGATTATGGAAGGTGAGGACATCTAATGAAGGGGTTTACAAACATTACTTTGGTGACATACATAGAGATAGTAACAGGCACACGCTTATTGCCTGTACTCCATTCAGTTTCTGAGGGGTTGCGCAATCAGAGGGGAGGCTCAGCCAGTCGCTGCCTCACCTCTCATCTCCCTGTATTTGCATCGGCTGTATAAAGGCCAGTTCTCACGGTGCGACCTGATGCAAGATGTCACCAGAGTGAAGTGGTCGTGGTCCAGCAAGAGTTCCGCACGATATAGCGGGAGGTAGATAAAGAGTTCCCACGGTACTCTGCAATTCTGTCATTTTTGCGAGTGACTTGTCCGTCTCCCGATCTTTCCCGTTAATCGTGAATGAACATCGTGGACTGTAGTGTAGTTAATCACGTGGCACAAATGATGTCACTTTTTTTCACACACTATAAAAATATCCTCCGTTCGTAGAATTGGCTCATTTGCAGACATGTAGGTTCGAGTACAGGCTGGTTTGTAATTTTCATGGACATGCTGTATGCATTAGCGCAACATGTGCATCGAAAACGCTTGCGTGAAGGCAGAAGGGTGAGATTAATTACAAAGAGAATTAAGAGGAAGTCTCACTGGATTAAGCCCATGTTTCAACGGAGACCTCAATTTGGACAATATGAGCAACTGCTTAATGTGCTGTGCGAAGAGGATAAAAGTGCATTCAAAAACTTTGTGATAATTTCACCAGAGCTCTTTAATGAGTTAAAGAATAATTTGGGACCTCTGCTGAAGAAGACTGACACTGTAATGAGAAAGGCACTGGAACCAGGGTTGTGCATAGCAATCACCCTCCGCTACTTACCCTCAGGTGATTCTTATAAAAGTCTATCTTACAACTTTCTTGTCGCCAGCAACGCCATCTGTGGTATTGTCCGAGAAACCTGTGAGGCGATCATCCAATTTTATTCAGCTGAAGTGATGGAATGCTCCACTACACCAGATGCGTGGAAGAGAGTCGCGCTGGGGTTTGAAAACAGGTGGAACTTTGCTCACACGTGTGGGGCTTTGGGTGGCAAGCATGTGGCAATTTGTAAACCACCCGGAGGTGGCTCAAATTATTTCAATTACAAGAAATTCCACTCAATTGTACTCATGGCGGTGGTTGATTATAACTACAACTTCCTGTATGTGGATGTGGGCACACCTGGAAGTGTTGGTGATGGCCGGATTTGGAAAGAAACATGGCTTGGAAAGAAAATGGAAGGTGGAACAGCAGGCATGCCTGATCCAGAACCTCTGTCAGGAGAAGACAGCCCGGACATTCCATATGCGATGGTTGCTGATGAAGCCTTTGCACTACGGCCCTGGATTACGAAGCCATATAACCATATAACAATTACAGCACGGAAACAGGCCATATCGGCCCTACAAGTCCATGCCGAACAAATTTTTTTCCCCTTAGTCCCACCTGCCTGCACTCGTACCATAACCCTCCATTCCCTTCTCATCCATATGCCTATCCAATATATTTTTAAATGATACCAATATCCACAGAGGAATCTAACTAGGGAACAGAGGATATTCAATTACAGGCTGTCAAGGGCCAGGAGGGTTGTAGAAAATTATTTTGGCATCTTGGCAAACAGATTTAGATGCTTGCTCAAGACAATGGAGCAGAGGCCCATGAATGTTGAGAGTATAGTATATGCAGCATGTGTTCTGCACAACCTGATCCGAATGAGAGGTGCAGCTGTTGGATCAGCAACATTCATCCAGGATGGTGACATAGTGGACAGTGACACAGGGGAAGTAACACTAGGTGCTTGGAGAAGTGGTGCGAACAAGTTGAAAATGGTCTCACTGCAGCGTTTGAGAGGTAACTCAGGCACAGCCAGTGTGAAAGAGCAAAGAGACCATCTCTGCGCTTACTACAATTCACAATTGGGGAGTGTGCCTTGGCAGGACAGCTATATTGATGGGTAGCCGACCACAGGAACACTACTGCATGTTATAAGCTGACTTCCTAGTGTGGTTCTTTGAAAAGTGCTTCCTATAAGATGTTCGTCCGCAAAACCTGCCGTTTAGAACATTGCATTGTCCCTTTAAATGCCTGAGTTCACGCGTGTAGCGGAGGTTGATGGATATAATGTGTGTTAAATAATCTCGCGTGCCTCATTTGTTGTATTTCATGTTTGCGAGGCCCTTTTACAGACAAATGTTTTGTGTGATGCATCTCCTCTCAATATGTGACAGAATTCGTCTTCTTATATTGTCAAATAGGAATAAAGACTTTGTATCACATTTACCGTGCTGATTGTCTTATTTCATTTTCTACCAAGAGGTGAAGAACACGTTTAAATAGCTGAGCATTTCAGGGTCCTGCACACTCAAAAATGTTAATGAGTGAAAATGTGATAATATCACCTCCATCAAGGTATTTTGTGTTTCAGCATGATAGGGATTATAACATTAGAGACATTCATCTTGCAGTGATGTATTAATGACGATTTGCAGACATCAAGCTAATAGTCAAAAATATATTTATTTAGCAGGGAGGTAAACAAGCAATAACAATCAAAATGCTGAGGTAAAAGCTTTATCACACTTCAGGATATAATAAAATGTGGGGCCACCTACAGAAAAAAAAATATGCACAAGAGTAAAGGACACATCAATTAACATACAGACATTTACAAAGGACTATAGATGTCACACCAAATGGTGAGTGGCCAACAAATAAAATAAACAAAAACTCAAACTGTTATTTGAAAAAGCACAAAAAATATTATCAGCTTCCGAGGGTTAATTGGGGTAGTTGACGTCAGCGCAACCTTCTGCACTTTCTTGAAAAGGACTATTCCCACGGACCTCTCCGTAAGCAACAGGCAAAGGTGGATCTCGAGCAGGCTGTAGCTCTGCAAACATCAGAGGTGATGGTGAGTGTCTCTAGAATGAAATTAAGAAGCACATGTGAAAAATTTCTCACGGACCTTACAATTGCGGGAACTTTCATTAAAGTTCCCTTTTAATATCAGAGTTCTTCTCTTGAATCTAGCCTAGCCTTTTCCTCGCCAACGTGCGCTCACTGGCAAACAAAATGGATGAACTCCGGCTAAGGATCACCTCCCACAACCGGATCAAGGACTGCAACATCTTGATCTTCACTGAAACTTGGCTGAACACTGACGTTCCTGACAGCGCCATCCAGCTATCGGGGCGTCATTTACTCCGAGCAGACAGGACATCAGACTCTGGTAAGACCAGAGGGGGGGGTCTGTGCATTTATGTAAACAAAGCATGGTGCACGGACTCCACCATCATCGAGAGTCACTGCTCAGCTAACCTTGAATTCCTCTTGGTTAGATGCAGACCGTTCTATCTGCCCAGAGAGTTCACCTCCACTGTTGTGACTGCAGCCTACATCCCTCCTGATGCTAATGCCAAGCTTGCAATGAAAGAGCTGCATACTGCCATTAGCAAACAACAGACTCACAACCCCGAGGCAGCCTTCATTGTTGCGGGTGACTTCAATCACTCCAACCTGAAGACTGTACTCCCCAAATTCCACCAACATGTATCCTTCCCCACTAGAGTAGACAAGACACTGGACAAAGTCTACACCAACATGGCTGAAGCTTACAAAGCCATCCCCCTCCCCCACCTTGGTCAGTCTGATCACGTCTCATTGTTCCTGCTCCCTAAGTACTCCCCACTCATCAGACGGGTTAAGCCAACTGTAAGGACAGTTAAAGTCTGGTCAGAGGAAGCGGACTTCACACTTCAGCAGTGTTTTGGAAACACTGACTGGAAGGCGTTTGCAGCCCAGGCCACCCTTGACTCTCACACGGACATTGATTCCTATACATCCTCTGTTCTGGACTTTATAAACTCCACCATCAATAGTGTCACCTCCCTCAAACAGGTGACCATATACCCGAATCAGAAGCCATGGATGAACAGCGAGGTCAGGCTACTGCTGAAAGCACGGGACACCGCTTTCAGGTCAGGCGATGCTCGAGCCTACAGTTCATCCAGGGCTAACCTGAAGAGGGGCATCAGGAAGGCCAAGCACTGCCATAAGCTCAGGATTGAGGAGCACTTCAACAACAACTCCGACCCCCGACGCATGTGGCAAGGCATCCAGGCCATCACGGACTACAGACCCTCCAACATCACCCCCACATCCAGCGACGCCTCCTTCCTTGAGGAGCTTAACCACTTCTATGGCCGCTTCGACAGGGACAATCTAGAGACAGCCATCAAGGCTATGCTACCTGCCGATCACCAACCCCTCACACTCACCCCCTACGACGTGTACGTGGCACTGAGTAGGACTAATGCACGTAAGGCTGCTGGCCCTGACGGCATCCCCGGGCGCGTGCTCAGTGCCTGTGCTGCGCAGCTGACAGACGTCTGGACTGACATCTTCAACCTGTCACTTGCCCAAGCAGTTGTCCCCACTTGCCTTAAAGCCACCTCCATCGTGCCAGTGCCAAAACACTCCACTGCGGCAAGCCTCAACGACTTCCGCCCAGTTGCACTTACCCCCATCATCACCAAGTGCTTCGAGAGGCTGGTCCTGGCACACCTCAAAAGCTGCCTACCCCCCACACTGGATTCCTATCAGTTTGCCTACCGCAAGAACAGGAGTACGGAGGATGCAATCTCAACGGCACTTCACTCCGCCCTCTCCCACCTTGACAACAGAGACACTTATGTAAGAATGCTGTTCATCGATTACAGCTCAGCATTCAACACCATTATTCCATCAAAACTGATCACCAAACTCGGTAACCTGGGCATCGACCCCTCCCTCTGCAACTGGATACTGGACTTTCTAACCAACAGACCCCAGTCTGTGAGGTTAGACAAGCACACCTCTTCAACCCTCACCCTGAACACCGGCGTTCCTCAGGGCTGTGTGCTGAGCCCCCTCCTCTACTCCCTCTTCTCCTATGACTGCACACCTGTACATGGTACTAACACCATCATCAAGTATGCAGATGATACAACGGTGATTGGCCTCATCAGCAACAACGATGAGCTGGCCTACAGGGAGGAGGTCCAGCACTTAGCAGCATGGTGCGCTGACAACAACCTGGCCCTTAACTCCAAGAAGACCAAGGAGCTCATTGTAGACTTCAGGAAGTCCAGAGGTGGCACGCACACCCCCATCCACATTAACGGGACGGAGGTGGAACGTGTTTCTAGCTTCAGGTTCCTGGGAGTCAACATCTCCGATGACCTCTCTTGGACCCACAATACCTCTACTCTGATCAAGAAGGCTCATCAGCGTCTCTTCTTCCTGAGGAGACTGAAGAAGGTCCATCTGTCTCCTCAGATCCTGGTGAACTTCTACCGCTGCACCATCGAGAGCATCCTTACCAACTGCATCACAGTATGGTATGGCAACTGCTCTGTCTCCGACCGGAAGGCACTGCAGAGGGTGGTGAAAATTGCCCAACGCATCACCGGTTCCACGCTCCCCTCCATTGAGTCTGTCCAAAGCAAGCGCTGTCTGCGGAGGGCGCTCAGCATCGCCAAGGACTGCTCTCACCCCCACCATGGACTGTTTACCCTCCTACCATCCGGGAGGCGCTACAGGTCTCTCCGTTGCCGAACCAGCAGGTCGAGGAACAGCTTCTTTCCGGCGGCTGTCACTCTACTAAACAACGTACCTCGGTGACTGCCAATGCCCCCCCCCCCCCACCCCCCCCCCCCCCCCCGGACACTTATTATTTATTTTTTATTCAAATCGTTTGCTATGTCGCTCTTCAAGGGAGATGCTAAATGCATTTTGTTGTCTCTGTACTGTACACTGACAATGACAATTAAAATTGAATCTGAATCTGAATCTGAATCTGAATCTCATTAATATCAGAGTTCTTCTCTTGAATCTCATTAACACAACTCATGAATAAGTTGTTGTCCATATGCGGATGCTAATGATTTTTTTCAAATTTATATCGCACTAAACACAATAGTTTACCAGTTCAGCACGGAATGCTGGATGTCCCCCCATTGCACGCGGCAATCCATAGGGCCTGTCTGTGTACTTTAGAATCACAGAGTTATGTGTTAGTCCATGTAAAACAATCACAGATTATGATTCAAGTTTGGGAAGCGCACATATCTTTGTTAATACCTGGTCATAGAAGTGAGGCGGGCGAGGCTGAGGAACCAGTGGACGCTGCGCCTGAGGTGCACGTGCTTCCATTAACTGCACAGACAACACCACACATTAAAACTATGTTGCTTTATGACGCTGAATGAAGGGAATAATTTTAAGAATAGATCTATACCTTGTTATTTCTATAAGTGATCGCACCATTTATCATATTCCATGAATAATCCCATTCACCATCACTTATGTCATCTTTCATCATTGAGCGACAGAACTCGAATGTCCTGTTCGTGAAGCCCATTTGTGTCACGCGTCCTTCCTGCAACAATCTTTCGCAGTCTTGAATACTTTTATGGAGCTGAAAATTCAGAGCGCAAATATAAAAATCATCAAAAAGCAGGGTGGGTGCATTGTCCAATAAGCATCAAGTTTATATACTCACACTACTAATGCTGTCTACATCTGTCCCTTCTTCAGCACCTCCAGCTGTGGTGAGGTCTATGCTTGCACTGTGCCTACTGCGGTGCTGTTGGCTGGTGGATGGGCTCGGTGTGGAAGTCCCTTCCAGAGGATCATCTAACGGCTGTTCAATGATGTGTTTTTCCTGTAGGAATTACATGAAGTCATTTACACATGGTGTCCAGAGCCTCCAGACATCAAAAATTTGTTGTAATAAAATTACCTTGGGTGCGCTAGTCCTGGTCACTGCACGCACAATATGCCCTGATAGGAAACGCCACCTCTCCTCTATCCACCTATTCCTCTGTGTCTGTCTGTTCCCAGCTGTCCCTGATTTGGTCCCAAGTGCAGTGATTTTTCCGTACATGGTCCTCTGGTTAGCGAACCATTGCACAAGTTGGTCATCTGCATTAAAGTAGAGTGCTGGAATTAAATAGAACTTCAAGCATTGGATCTATTCCGTTAAATTAAAGTTTTGGTCAGTAAAGAGAGGCCTGTTTATGAGCATGCCCTCCGCATTTAATGTGCTATTTCTTGTTCTTCTTGGATAACAGAGCACAAGTTGGTAAATACAGATGGCCTTTTTGAAGACAAGCATTACAAGTGAAAATTGCTGCCCTCATGCATCATTTATTTTATGGCTCTTTTAGAGACATGATCCCTACTTCAAACAAAGAGGGTGTAAAAGCTGTCTGCCACTACTTTTACATTGCAGCTGCAGGGAACAGACAGACTTATAAGAAAAATTAAAGGTTACTGCCAAAACAGCACTTTTACATCTGTAGCATTATATGTTTTTAAATCATGGATAGCATTACATTGTTCTACTGTACATAAACTAATATATTGTTATAGTTACTCACATGAACACCGGGGATACTCCGCAGCCTTCGTCTCCAGCAGGTTGCGCTTTCTCTCCCTATTTCTATAATCCTCTCTGGATTTATCATAGAGAATCTCATTACATTGGTACCACTCCACCAGTTCCCCCTCTTGTTCCCTGGTGAAGTTATATGGCCTTACCTTCTGCCATCGTACCTTTATGCTATCGTCTGTGGAGGATATTGGGAAGGCAACAGCTACTGGGGAGGCAATCTCAAATACACCTTGATCACCCTCTCCATGCTCCAGGGAGCCCACAGGCAGTGGTATATCTGGCATCTCCTCTTGCCTCTCCACCTGTCTCTCTTGCTGAGTTTCCTCCTCATTTACCTGCATGGCTAAAAACTTTCTTACTCTCTTTGACCCCTTTCTTTGCGCTTTTCTGAGAGGCATCTCTGCTAGTCTTTTTACTGTGAAAAAGATTCTCCAACAATGACAATTAGGTGCGACGTCCTAAATGGACACATGGTTCATTGGCGATATTGTGACCACCTTTTTTACTCACCTTATGTCCCTTCTGCCAAGCTTCCGAGTTTGCCGTTCGCAGGAGTTCCCACGGTACTCGCAAGAGTCATTACGGATATCGCACGGATATCGCACTGGTATCTGCACTCATACAATGTTGCAACGCTGCTCAAGACACTCTTGGAGAAATTCAAAAATGTTTGAATTTTCTCCCGACCTTACCAAGTCACACGACTACCTGCCGTTAGCGCCACGGAGGTCCTCGGTCGTCCAGGAATGCCGTACTGCTATCGCAGAAGGTTCCCATGATGTTAAACTCTTGTTAGGTCTTGCTTCAGGTCGCACCGTGAGAAAGCCCTTTGACCGCCGGGGACGCTCCGGCGCCGAGCATGGAGCCGATGGACCGGGCGGGCAGACACCGCACCCCCCACCCACCCCCGCCCGGAGAAACGAGATCTCCTTTTTTTCCGCAAATCATCCCGCAGGTCGGATTGGACCCTTCGCGGTAGTTTAACACCCCCCCGATATAAAAAAAATAGATTCCTCCTCCCCGCAACGCAACACAATATTTCACGGTCCCACTCACCCAAACTAGACCCGGAGAATCGAGGAGATGGATTGAAAATGGCAGTGATCTGATCCCGCCCACTGCACACGTGCGGAGAGACGGTGTCATTTTGCGTCGCTTCTGCGTCTGGGCCGGAACCAGAATTTCCCGAATTTCGAGTAATTTTCTTAATTCCTCTGAATTTTTTTTAATTTGGGAAAAAAGGGGTGCACGGTCGGCCATGAGGTGTGAAGTGGTGAATGGGAAGGAGTGGGTGCAGGGTCCATTCTTTGCAGACTGGGGTCTGGCTGTGTTGGTTGGGGGGTTGGGGGTACCAGGGTTACGTTTCTGATTTTCAAACCCTTCCAAACTGAAGAAGAGTCACTAGCTGAGAACTTGCTCCTCAACTTCTCAGGCTACCTTACCTTGGCAGCTCTGATTCCTCTTCTCAGCTTGTACTTGGCCTGCCTGCAGAGGTCTTCATCCCCGCTCCTGTAGGCCTCCTCTTTAGACTGGCAGAGCTGTCTGAGTTCTGCAGTAAGCCAGGGCTTGCATTGTTTAACCAGGTCTGGGTCCTAGTTGGAATACAACGGTCCACACAAAAGTTGACCGTGAAGCACAGGGCAGGGTCTCGAGAGAAGTTCTTGTTTGTCTGATGTAGTAGTTGCAGTTCGTCCACTTTGTTGTTGGGAGAACGTACGTTTGCCAGGAATATTCTTGGGAGCGTTGTGCGTGATCCTTGTGGCCGGAGTCGGGTGTGTGGTCCAGAGCGGTTCCCCCGGGTCCTCCCCCGCCGACGTGTATGTCCAAATAATCCAGCGAGTGAGAGAAATCCAGATCAATGTTTAGACGTACCAAATATCTGATGTTAATGAGTACCTCTCTCATGAAAGTGATCTGTGTGGGGTTTTCACAGACGACACAAACGAACAAACAGAGACAAGACAGAGTACACTGTGGCAGCCATCGTCGGTGCCAGCAGCAGCTACACTGCAATAGGTACAGGAGTAGGCCATTCAGCCCTTCGAGCAAGCGCCGCCATTCAATGTGATCATGGCTGATCATCCACAATCAGTACCCCGTTCCTGCCTTCTACCCATATCCCTTGACTCCGCTATCTTTAAGAGCTCTATCTAACTCTCTCTTGAAAACATCCAGTGAATTGGTCTCCACTGCCTTCTGTGGCAGAGAATTCCACAGACTCACAACAGTCTATGAGAAAAAGTGTTTCCTCGTGTCCGTTCTAAATGGTTTACCCCTTATTCTTAAACCGTGGCCCCTGGTTCTGGACTCCCCCAACATTGGGAACATATTTCCTGCCTCCAGCGTGTCCAATCCCTTAATAATCTTATATGTTTCAATAAGATCCCCTCTCATCATTCTAAACTCTAGAGTGTACAAGCCCAGTCGCTCCATTCTCTCAGCATATGACAGCCCCGCCACCCCGGGAATTAACCTTGTGAACCTAAGCTGCACTCCCTCAATAGCAAGAATGTCCTTACTAAAATTAGGGGACCAAAACTGCACACAATACACCAAGTGTGGTCTCACTAGGGCCCAATACAACTGCAGAAGGATCTCTTTGCTCCTATACTCGACACCTCATGTTATAAAGGCCACATGCCATTCTCTTTCTTCACTGCCTGCTGTACCTGCATGTTTACTTTCATAGACTGATGAACAAGGACCCCCAGATCCCATTGTACTTACCCTTTTCCCAATTTGACATCATTTAGATGGTAATCTGCCTTCCTGTTTTTGCTTCCAAAGTGGATAACCTCACATTTATCCACATTAAACTGCATCTGCCATGCTTCTGCCCAAACCTAATCTGTGCAAGTCACCCTGCATTCTCATAGCATCCTCCTCACAGTTTACACTCCCACCCATTTGTGTCATCTGCAAATTTGCTAATGTTACTTTTAATCCCTTCATCTAAATCATTAATATATATTGTAAATAGCTGCGGTCCCAGCACCGAGCCTTGCGGTACACCACTATCACTGCCTGCCATTCTGAAAGGGACCCGTTAATCCCTACTCTTTGTTTCCTGTCTTCCAACCACTTCTCTATCCATGTCAGCACTCTACCCCCAATACCATGTGCCTTCATTTTGCCCACTAATCTCCTATGTGGGATTTTATCAAATGCTTTCTGAAAGTTCAGGTACATTACATCCACTGGCTCTCCCTTGTCCATTTTCCTAGTTACATGCACCAAAAATTCCAGTAGATTAGTCAAGCATGATTTCCCCGTCGTAAATCCATGCTGACTCGGACCGATCCTGTTACTGCTATCCAAATGTGCCGCTATTTCACCTTTTGTAATTGACTACAGAATCTTCCCCACCACCGATGTCAGGCTAACTGGTCTATAATTCCCTTTCTCTCTCCCGCCTTTCTTAAAACGTGGGATAACATTAGCTACCCTCCAATCCACAGGAACTGATCCTGAATCTATAGAACATTGGAAAATTATTACCAATTATCATGGCTGATCAATCTCTCCCTCCTCACCCCATTCTCCTGCCTTCTCCACATAACGTCTGACATCCGTACTAATCTATATCTATCTCAGCCTTATATATATCCACTGACGTCCTCCACAGCCTTCTGTGGCAAAGTCTTCTACAGATTCACCACCCTCTGACGAACGAAATTCCTCCACATCTCCTTGCAAAAACAACATCCTTTATTTCTGAGGTTGTGTCCTCTAGTCCTAGACTCACCCATTAGTGGAAACATCCTCTCCACACCCTCTCTATCCATTTCACTAATCTGCATGTTTTCATGAGGTTCCCACTCATTCTTCTAAACTCCAGCGAGTGCAGGCCCAGTGTCGCCAAATGCTCCACAGAGGTTAACCTATTCATTTCTGGGATCATTCATGTAAACCTCCTCTGGACCCTCTCCAGAGACAGCACACCCTTCCTCAGATACGGTGCCCAAAATTGTTCACAATATTTCAAATGCAGCCTGACCAGCGCCTTATAGAGCCTCAGCATTACATCCCTGTTTTTGTATACAAGCCCTCTTGAAATCAATTCCAGCATTGAGTTCGCTTTCTTTGCCACCGATTGACTGCACTGGCTCGCGTCCCATGCCCTCCCCACCCCCACAATGCACCACAACCTATCCCATGGCACTGAGGTAGACACCACGGGAATATCTCGATAAATCATATCCTCCTCTCCCCCACCCCACTTCCCTCTCCCCACCGCCCCCTCTCCCCACTCCCCTCCCCACCGCCCCCTCTCTCTCTCTGACTCCCTCCTTCCTCGCTCACTCTGTCTCCTCCTCTCTCTCTCTTTCTGTCTCCCTCTCTCTATAGGTAGACACCTCTCGATAAATCATCTCTCCTCTCTCCCCTCCCCCACTCTCTCTCTCTCTCACCGTCTCCGTATCTCTCCCTCTCTCACTGTCTCTGTATCTCTCTCTCCCTCCCCTTCTCTCTCACTCTGTCTCTCTCTCTCTCTCTCTGTCTCCCCTCTCTCTTCTCTCCCTCTCCTCTCTCCTCTCTCTCTCTCTCTCCTCTCTCCTCTCTCTTTCTCTCTGTATCTCCCTCTCTCTGTCTCCCTCTCCTTCTCTCTGTCTCCCTCTCTCCTCTCTGTCCTCTCTCTCTCTCTCTCTCGTTAAATTTTTGCGAGAATTCCACGGGCAGATAAAGAGAGCGGTCAGGATGGTGATGCACATGAGAGGAGGGGCGAGGAGGGAGCGTGTGGGACTGGGGAGAGTGTCGATTGTGAGGTGGAGAGGGAGAGTGAGGGGGAGAGGGAGAATGAGGGGAGAGAGGAAGAGGGAGGGGGAGAGGGAGGGGGTGAGAGGGAGAGGGAGAGGGAGGGGGAGAGAGAGAGGGAAGGGGATAGGGAGGGGGGGGGGGGAGGGAGAGAAGGGGAAAGAGGGAGAGAGAAAGGGGAGAGGGAGAGGGAGGGAGGAGGGGAGGGGAGGGGAGGGGAGGGGAGGGATTGCCGGGCACACCGCAGGGAGAGGCGAGTGAGGACTTACCCAGGGTGAGCCTGATGAAGGTCCAGAGGAGGATGTCCATGGGGTGAGAGTGGCACAGGAGCAGAGGGCAGAGAGGGTGCAGGGCTGGGTCAGTCTTGGCACGGACGGTGAAGTAGCGATGTCGGTCTCTGGGTGATTGAGCCGTGTGTGCTAGGGCTGGAACAGTGAGATCAGTATCACACACAGGAAGTAAGACTGACCTCACAAACAACTCCTGTTCACACACGCACGCAAACTCACACCACACACATGCTCAAACACACGCTCACCACACAGATGCACGCTCATACACATGCGCACACACACACTCACATACACACATGTGCGCACACACACATGCACACCGACACACGCACACACACGCCCACTCACACTTACAAGCACTCACACGCGCACACACACATGCACACAAACGCATGCACACCCACACACCAGCGCACACACACACGCTAACCCACACACATGCACAAATACACAACCATGCTCACAGACAAGTGCACACACACACTCACACGCCCATGCTCACACACAGGCACACATGCATGCTCATACGCATTCTCACACACACGCTCTCTTCCACACGCCAACACCCACATGCTCTCTTTCACACGCACACTCACACACACACACTCACACACACAAACGCTCACACACACACACACAACACCCTCACACACTCACACGCTCACACACACACGCACACATGCTCACACACATGCTCACACACACATACTCACACACAAACGCTCATACACGCATACTCACACACACAAACGCTCAGGACGACAGATAGCACAACTAACAGTTCGGCTGGCACACACGCAAAATCCCGCTTGGAGTGCATACTGTCGTTGTGTCCACAAGACACGCTCATACCTTTGCCTGTAATGGGTACGGCGGCAGGCGCGGGCACACCGCGACGCCCTGTGTCTCCCACAAGGGAGATGCTAAAAATCATTTTCGTTGTTTCGTTGTCTGTCTGTACTGTACACTGACAATGACAATAATTGAATCATTTCATTTTTTTTTCATTTCACACACACACGCTCACACACACGCTCACACACACTCACACAAGCACTCATTCACACACACGCTCACCACGCATGCATACACACACACACACACATGCACACACGCACATTATATCTATGATATAGTTGGGATCACGGAGACATGGCTCCAGGGTGACCAAGGCTGGGAGCTGAACAGCCAGGGATATTCAATATTCAGGAGGGATAGACAGAAAGGAAAAGGAGGTGGGGTAGCGTTACTGGTTAGAGAGGAGCTTTACGCAATAGAAAGGAAGGACATTAGCTTGGAGGATGTAGAATCGATATGGGTAGAGCTGCGAAACACTAAGGGGCAGAAAATGCTAGTGGGAGTTGTGTACAGGCCACTTAACAGTAGAAGTGGAGTTGGGGATGGCATCAAACAGGAAATTGGAAATGCGTGCAACAAAGGTAAAACAGTTATAATGGGTGACTTCAATCTACATATAGATTGGGTGAATCAAATTGTCAAGGGTGCTGAGGAAGAGGATTTCTTGGAATGTATGCAGGATAGTTTTCTAAACCAACATGTAGAGGAACCAACGAGAGAGCAGGCTACTCTAGACTGGGTATTGAGTAATGAGGAAGGGTTAGTTAGCAGGTACACAAAAAAGCTCGAGAAACTCAGCGAGTGCAGCAGCATCTATGGAGCTTTTTCCTTCGCTCCATAGATGCTGCACCCGCTGAGTTTCTCCAGCTTTTTTGTGTACCTTCGATTTTCCAGCATCTGCAGTTCCTTCTTAAACAAGGTTAGTTAGCAGTCTTGTTGTGCATGGCCCCTTGGGCAAGAGTGACCATAATATGATTGAGTTCTTCATTAGGATGGAGAGTGACATAATTAATTCAGAAGCAAGGGTTATTAACTTAAAGAAAGGTAACTTTGAGGGTATGAGACGTGAATTAGCCAAGATAGTCTGGCAATTGATTCTTAAAGGGTTGTCGGTGGATATGCAATGGAAGGCATTTAAAAACTGCATGGATGGACTACAACAAGTGTTCATCCCAGTTTGGCAAAAGAATGAATCAGGGAAGGTAGTGCATCCGTGGATAACAAGGGAAATCAGGGATAGTACCAAAACAAAAGATGAAGCATACAAATTAGCCAGAAAAAGCAGCCTACCAGAGGACTGGGGAAAATTCAGTCCAGCAGAGGAGGACAAAAGGCTTAATTAGGAAAGGGAAAATAGATTATGAAAAAAAACTGGCAAGGAACATAAAAACTGACTGCAAAAGTGTTTATAGATAAGTGAAGAGAAAAAGATTAGTTAAAACAAAGGTTGGTCCCTTGCAGTCAGAAACAGGAGAATTGATCATGGGGAACAAGGACATGGCAGACCAATTGAATAACTACTTTGGTTCTGTCTTCACTAAGGAAGACATATATAATCTGCCGGAAATAGCAGGGGACCGTGGGTCAAATGAGATGGAGGAACTGAGTGAAATCCAGGTTAGCCGGGAAGTGGCGTTAGGTAAATTGAATGGATTAAAGGCCGATAAATCCCCAGACCCAGATAGGCTGCATCCCAGAGTACTTAAGGAAGTAGCCCCAGAAATAGTGGATGCATTAATGATAATTTTTCTAAACTCTTTAGATTCTGTGGTAGTTCCTGAGGATTGGAGGGTAGCTAATGTATGCCCACTTTTTAAAAAGGGAGGGAGAGAGAAAACGGGGAATTACACACCAGTTAGTCTAACATCAGTAGTGGGGAAACTGCTAGTTCTAACTGCTAGTCAGTTATTAAGGATGGGATAGCAGCACATTTGGAAAGTGGTGAAATCATTGGACAAAGTCAGCATGGATTTATGAAAGGTAAATCATGTCTGACGAATCTTATAGAATTTTTCGAGGATATAACTAGTAGAGTGGATAAGGGAGAACCAGTGGATGTGTTATATCTGGACTTTCAGAAGGCTTTCGCCAAGTTCCCACATAAGAGATGAGTATACAAACTTAAAGCACATGGTATTGGGGGTTCAGTATTGATGTGGATAGAGAACTGGCTGGCAGACAGGAAGCAAAGAGTAGGAGTAAACGGGTCCTTTTCACAATGGCAGGCAGTGACTAGTGGGGTACCGCTAGGCTCAGTGCTGGTACCCCAGCTATTTACAATATGTATTAATGATTTGGACGAGGGAATTGAATGCAACATCTCCAAGTTTGTGGATGACACGAAGCTGGGGGGCAGTGTTAGCTGTGAGGAGGATGCAACGAGGCTGCAAGGTGACTTGGATAGGTTGGGTGAGTGGGCAAATGCATGGCAGATGCAGTATAATGTAGATAAATGTGAGGTTATCCACTTTAGTGGCAAAAACAGGAAAGTAGACTATTAGTGGCCGATTAGGAAAAGGGGAGATGCAATGAGACCTGAATGTCATGGTACACCAGTCATTAAAAGTAGGCATGCAGGTGCAGCAGGCAGCGAAGAAAGCAAATGGCGTGTTAGCATTCATAGCAAACGGATTTGAGTATAATAGTAGGGAGGTTCTACTGCAGATGTACAGGGTCTTGGTGAGACCACACCTGGAGTATTGCGTACAGTTTTGGTCTTCTAATCTGAGGAAAGACATTCTTGCCATAGAGGGAGTACAGAGAATGTTTTTCATATGAAGAAAGACTGAATAGACTCGCTAGAATTTAGAAGATTGAGGGGTGAATTTAGAAGATTGAGGGCGGGATCTTATAGAAACTTACAAAATTCTTAAGGGGTTGGACAGGCTAGATGCAGGAAGATTGTTCCCGATGTTGGGGAAGTCCTGAACAAGGGGTCACAGTTTAAGGATAAGGGGGAAATCTTTTAGGACCGAGATGAGGGAAACATTTTTCACAGTGAGTGGTGAATCTCTGGAATTCTCTGCCACAGAAGGTAGTTGAGGCCAGTTCATTGGCTATAGAGGGTGTTAGATGTGGCCTTGTGGCTAAAGGAGAGAAGGCGGGTACAGGATATTGAGTTGGATGATCAGCCATGATCCTATTGAATGGCGGTGCAGGCTCGAAGGGCCGAATAGCCTACTCCTGCACCTCTTTTCTATGTTTCCACACACATGCACACCATCACACGCTCACAGGCACCTCATGCTCACACACACTAATGCGCCCACACCCGCTCACACACACACACGAATGCACACTTACACGCGCTCATATGCACACAATCACATGCACACCCACGCACTAACGCGCACAAACACACACGGGAGAGAGAGGGACAGAGACAGAGAGAGAGAGAGAGAGCAAGTTAGAGGGACAGAGAGAGAGACAGAGAGAGACAGAGAGAGAGACAGACCCTTGCACTATCAGTGCATTCACTGTTAGGCAGCAGTCTCCTCTTTCAGACCATAGTCAAATCAACGTGTACCTAAAATTTCTTGTTCAAACTAAAGACGTAAAAAAGGAACCCAGTAAGCTGTATAAACTAAATCAGACTTACAAATGGGCTTCAGATAGTGAGATAAATTCATCATGGCACTGAACTCACCCGATCTCACAAATAAAATAGTGAAATTCAAGATAAACCCATATGAGACTACTAGAGATGGTGTAAACATGGCTATAAATGACATTAATATGACCTTTCACAAGGCAGCCATCAAAGCTGACCTTGTGAAACAGAAGAGAAAAATTATCAAAAAACACAACCATGAAAATGGTTCGACCATGAGTGTAAAAATGTCAGAAAAAACCTGAGGAAAATATCGAACCAAAAACACCGTCAACCATACAACCCAGACTTACGAATTAGATATAATGAAACTCTTGAAAGGTATAAACACACAATTGGGAACAAAAGACAAAACTACACTCACAAGAGACTTGAAGAAATTGAAACTTCCATAAATCAAAACCAATTTTGGGATATGTGGAATAACCTGAACACAACAAAACTACAAACATTACCAATTCAAGACGGTGATATCTGGAGAGCACACTTGAAAAATCTATATAAAGACATCCCAATAAATAAAATAAACTCAAATTATTCCTATATCAAAGAAAAACTCCAAAAACTAGAAACAGTAATTAAAGACTATCAAAACCCTCTTGATTCCCCAATTACCTTGGAAGAACTGACCAAAAAAATAAAATCGCTCCACTCAAAGAAAGCCTATGGTCCAGACAGCATCAAAAATGAAATGCTCAAGTACAGCACTCCGGAGATGCAGGACATTGTGCTTAGGCTGTTCAACATCATACTACACTCAGATTATTTCCCTGATATTTGGTGTCAAGGGCTTATTTCACCCATTTATAAGAGTGGAAACAAATTAGACCCAAATAATTATCGTGGCATCTGTGTCAGTAGCTGCCTAGGGTAGTTATTCTGCAGTATCATAAACAACAGAATGCAGGATTTCCTTAACTCCTTAACAAACACAACATTCTCAGTAAAACCCAAATCGGCTTCCTCCCAAAACACCGTACCACTGACCACATTTATACCCTCCACGCCCTCATTGAAAAACATGTACACCAAGCGAAAAATGGGAAAAGATTTGCCTGTTTTATTGACTTTGAGAAAGCATTTGACTCTATTTGGCATGAAGGGCTCTATTACAAACTCCTCAGCTGTGGTATAGGAGTAAAGGTATATGACCTTATCAAATCAATGTAACTGAACAATAAATGTGGCGTTAAAATTGGGGACAAACGCACTGATCTCTTCGCCCAGAGAAGAGGTGTCCGGCAAGGCAGCAATCTGAGCCCGACACTGTTTAATGTATATATCAACAATTTGGCAGTAAAGTTGGACCAGAGCACAGCGCCGGGCCTCTGTCTTCTGGACGGAGAGGTAAAATCCCTGTTTTATGCGGATGACTTGGTTCTGCTGTCCCCCACAGAACAGGGACTGCAGCAACAGTTGGACCTACATGATGAGTACTGCCAACATTGGGCCCTGGCAGTAAATCTAAAGAAAACCAACATCATGATTTTTCAGAAAAGACCCAGATGTCAGGAAGATAAATACAAATTTACTCTCAATGGTACTGTTATCGAACACACTATGAGCTATACTTACCTTGGTCTAACTATCTCAGCATCAGGGAGCTTCAATATGGCAGTGAATGCACTAAAGGAGAAAGCTCGAAGAGCTCTGTATGCAATAAAAAGAAGATTCTACAACATCCAAATCCCAATTAAAATCTGGCTTAAAATATTTGACAGTGTAATCCAGCCTATTGCACTTTATGGTAGTGAAGTATGGGGTCCGCTCAGTCACCATAGTTATAGTAAATGGGAAAAACATACAACGGAGGCCCTGCATGCGGAATTTTGTCGGAACACCCTCCGTATCCAAAGGAAAACACCAACAAACGCATGTAGGGCGGAATTAGGCAGATACCCACTGATAATAAATATCCAGAAAAGAGCACTAAATTTTTGGAATCACCTTAAATCTAGCACCCCAGATATCCTCCAGTTTAAAGCCCTTCAAACACAAGAGGGGAACCCAGAAAAGAGTTACCTATGTCAGTTGGTGCTGAGACTAACTACCCCTATCCAGTTAAACCCTGACCAGCCTCAGATCAATACTGGCCCCCAATCACCAATTAGAGTGAACCAAATTATCAAACAATGTAAAGAAACGTACTTGGAACATTGGGATAAAGAAACCAAAAGCAAAAGCAGATTAGAATGTTATCGTTCCCTAAAAGGAGATAATAAATTGGCAGACTATCTCTCAACTGTTAGAGACATAAAGCAGAGACAGACCCTCACCAAATACAGATTAAGTGACCACTATTTGGCAGTTGAAAAAGGAAGATAGAAGAGATTCTGGCAACCAAGAGAAAACAGAATATGCGGCCACTGTTTGCCAGATGAGGTTGAAACAGAGGTGCACTTCCTCCTAAAATGCAAAATATTTGACAAAACAAGGAAAGCATACTTTTACAAACTCAGTGTGGCAACCCCTGATTTTAACGAACTAGATGATACATCAAAACTAAGAATAATCCTTGGTGAAGGAAAATGGCACATCTTGGTGTACAATACGTAACAGCATGCCATAACCTGAGAGACGGTGAATGACCAACAGGCACATATGTACGCACACACTAATCGACATTAACCAATACTAAGAAATTAATATTGAATTGCTAAACTTGCTATTGTGTTGTACTGCTTACAGCTACAAGAACGTGTAGCATCAATAAAGGGCTATCGGCCTATTGCAAGTTTATGTACAGGGACATATCTATCCATGCACTGTATACTTGTATTTATACTTATGCATTTCAAATATATATGAAATGTTTTATACTTTGGCAATATAACAATGTTTTTTTATCATGCCAATAAAGTTTTTTTTAATCGAAATTGAAAAATTGAAATTGACAGAGAGAGAGAGAGAGAGAGAGAGACAAAGACAGAGACAGACTGACAGAGAGAGAGACAGAGAGAGAGACACTGACAGACACAGGGACGGGGCAGGGACACCGAGAGAGAGAGGGAGACAGAAAGGTAGATAGAGGGAGAGACAGGGAAAAAATAAAGAGATGGAGAGATGAATATAATTTGATGTTTCCATGACCAGTTCAATGAAGAGATTGAGAATTACACAAGCGGATTCCTGTAGGGCGTAATGACATGTATTTTATTTTATTTTATTCTTTATTTCGAACAGAATAAAAGACTAAAAAGCAAGTGTGAAACCGCATACAAAAAACAAAATAAGAATATTTATAAAGTGTCATAAACAATATCTATAAATAAATGAAATCGTATGTGTCCAAAGAGCAGGAAGAAGCCAAAGCTTATTAATTCCCACCCCTTACTCAACTGCTTATAATGATCATACAAATTTAGCAGCTATATGTACACTATATGTACACCACAGCTATATGTACACCATATGTACACCAGCAGCTACATGTACACCATATGTACACCAGCAGTTATATGTACACCAGCCACTATATGTACACCAAATTATTTCCATTTATACACTAATCAAATATTTACAGCCATACACAAAAAGAGAAAAAATACGAGAAAAGAAAAGAAAAATCCTCATATACTATAAAGTATCTTAGTCATATATACAACCCATCATCCTATTATCACCCTTCCCAATACAATCAGTATAACAAATATCCCACTCACAATCACCTATCCTCATCCCAATATCATTTAAAAAAAGTGTTTTTGTACATCTTTTTAAACTGAAATATGTTTGTGCTAAGTTTTATCTCCTGTATTATTAATGTCTAAATACCTTGACATCAGTAAAGGGTGTTTAACTCTGCTGGCAATCAAACAATTGTCAGGCAAATAATTACATGTTGATTTTCTCGATAGCTGTTCACACTTGCTCACCACATCTTTGCCTTACACTGAATGCAAATGTCGAAAACACAAATTTATCTCCAGTCAGATGTGAAGAATAGATCCCTCAGTGAAACCACTTCTCGATATCTGAAGTGTTTAAGAAGGAACTGCAGGTGCTGGAAAATCGAAAATACACAAAAATGCTGGAGAAACTCAGCGGGTGCAGCAGCATCTATGGAGCGAAGGAAATAGGCAACGTTTCGGGCCGAAACCCTTCTACAAGCTGAGGCCATGCGACAACTCTCGGACACCTCCTCCTACTTACCCCTGGACCATGACCCCACTGACGAGCACCAGGCCACCATCTCTAGCACCATCACCGACTTCATCAACTCCCACGGCCTGCCCGACCGAGCCTCCAACCTCATCGTTCCCCAGCCCCGCACAGCCCGATTTTACCTTCTCCCCAAAATCCACAAACCTGACTGTCCCGGAAAACCCATTGTCTCTGCCTGTTCGTGCCCCACCGAACTCATTTCCAAACACTTTGACTCCATCCTATCCCCCTTGGTTAAATCCCTCCCTACCTATGTTCAAGACACCTCAGACACTCTCCGTCGTCTCCACGCATTCCATTCTCTAGGCCCTCACCCCCTCATCTTCACCATGGACGTCCAGTCACTCTACACCTCCATCCCCCACCACGATGGTCTCAAAGCCCTCCGGTTCTTCCTCGACCAGAGAAGCAACCTATACCCAGCCACTGACACTCTCCTCCGCCTAGCGGAGCTGGTCCTTACCCTCAATAACTTCATGTTGGACTCCTCCCATTTCCTCCAAACACAAGGCGTAGCTATGGGCACACGCATGGGCCCCAGCTATGCCTGCCTATTTGATAGATATAGATATGTCATTTATTGTCACTATACATGTACAGTGAAACTGAAAGCTGCTCGATATCTCGATATATTTGTCGGGTACGTCGAACATTCCTTGTTCAATACGTACCAGGGCCCCATCCCCGACCTCTACCTCCGCTACATCGACGACTGCTTTGGCGCCACCTCCTGCACCCGCACACAACTGACTGACTTCATCCACTTCACCACCAACTTCCATCCGGCACTCAAATACACCTGTACCATTTCCAACACTTCCCTACCATTCCGTGACCTCACTATCTCCATCGCAGGTGATAGACTTCTGACCAACATCCACTATAAACCCACTGACTCCCATGGCTATCTGGACTACACTTCTTCCCACCCTGCTTCCTGTAAGGACTCCATCCCCTACTCCCAATTCCTCCGTCTATGCCGCACCTGCTCCCAGGATGAGGCGTTCCACACCAGGACATCTGAAATGTCCTCATTCTTCAGGGAACGGGGGTTTCCCTCCACCATAAATGAGGCTCGCACCAGGGTCTCTTCCATACCCCGCAACACTGCACTCTCTCCCCATCCCCGCACTCGCAACAAGGACAGAGTCCCCCTAGTCCTCACCTTTCACCCCACCAGCCGTCACATACAACAAGTTATCCCCAGTAAGATACGCCACCTCCAACATGACCCCACCACTCGCCACATCTTCCCATCTCACCATGTCTGCCTTCCGCAAAGACCGCTCCCTTCGTAATTCCCTTGTCAATTCTTCCCTTCCGTCTCGTACCACCCCCTCCCAGACACTTTCCGTTGCAACCGCAAGAGATGCAACACTTGTCACTTTACCTCCCCCCTCGACTCCATTCAAGGACCCAAGCAGTTGTTCCGGGTGCGACAGAGGTTTACCTGCATCTCCTCCAACCTCATCTATTGCATCCGCTGCTCTAGATGTCAGCAGATCTATATCGGTGAGACCGAGCGGAGGTTGGGCGATCGTTTCGCCAAACACCTCCGCTCGGTCCGCAATAACCAACCTGACCTCCGAGTGGCTCAGCACTTCAACTCCCCCTCCCATTCCCCATGCGACCTCTCTGTCCTGGGTCTGCTCCATTGCCAGAGTGAGCAACACCGTAAAACTGGAGGAAACAAGCACCACTCATATTCCGCTTGGGTAGTCTGCATCCTGCAGGCATGAATTCTCCCAATTCTGTTAGCCCTTGTTGTCCTCCTCCCCTTCCTCCGGGTTCCTCCTCCTTTTTTCCTTTCTTCTCCCGCCACCCCCCATCAGTCTGGAGAAGGGTTTCGGGCACGAAACGTTGCCTATTTTCCTTTGCGCCACAGATGCTGCTGCACCCGCTGAGTTTCTTCCAGCAACGTTTTTGTGTACTCCCCGAGCGCCGGTCACCGTGGAGACACTCACTCTGGCAGGACTTGGAGCACAGAACAATGAGGAATAATCTTACAGAAGTGATCCAAAATCATGAGGAATTGATTGATTTGGTAAAAGCATACAGTCTTTTTTTTATGTTGGGGAACTAGGAAACCAAAGGACCATGGCGGTTTAAGGGTGAGGGGGGGATGATTTAATAGGAGCAGGGTTCGCTTTTTCACTCACACAAGGGGTGTGAATTGTCATCATTACTCTTTTTGTTCATACTATTCTGCCTGCAGCAGTTACACAAGTCTGGGAATGCTGAGAAAGGAATGAAGTCTGTGACGTTTAACGCCCCAGCTCTCCTTAGAACGCGCGCCTGTATCCATCCCCACACTGATCCCATGTCACATCCTGGCCGCATATTATGAAAGTAATACGGTTATTGACACATTATTATTCATGTGTTCTCTGTGTTTATTAAACTCACACAGCCCCACCCGATCTGATCTCCGAGAGCTCATCTGATGCGAGGAGGTCATCTTATTTACAGATCACCATCATGAATCATCCTTTACCAACTTAAACTATAAATTAACATGTAGTTCTTTTCTAATATCCTTCCCGAATTAAATTCTTACAAGACCTCAAACATATTTGTTTTTCATTTGTGTTCCAATAACTTACAAACCAGATGCTGTTTACATCTACAAAACAAATGCAGAAGCATTTTTACGCCTCCTTGTTCCCTTAATAACCTCCTTGCTCATAATAACAACAATTATAATAAACAACATCATAATAACAGTATCATAATCTATAACACCAAATCGTCGTATCGCTTTGGGAATTTTCCTTTCATGGTTTGGTCTACCAGTTGGCACAGAAGCAGAGAGAGAGAGAGAGAGAGAGAGAGAGAGAGAGAGAGAGAGAGAGAGAGAGACTAACGATATTTTCAAACAAAATTAAGTGTGCTCACAGTGCAGTAGACATTTGTTCAGGTGTCATTCACAGCTCCAATGACAGAGACTAATTGACACAGTTCCAGCTTGCAGAGAGCTAATCATGTGCGCATATACCACTTCCTGGTTTTAATAGCCCCTTCCCCTGCCTCCAGCGGGGGCAGCAGAGAGAATGGGGAATTTTGTAAAAACATTAATATCTCTGTCATTTTTCCATCGACAGGAAAAATCCTCGGCCCACATACTGCGGAGGGGAGCTCTGAGCAAGGTGGCCAAAAATGACGGCCGTAGGTGGCGGCGTTCTCTCGGAAATCGCAGCACAGATGACCAAAACCGGTCAGAAACAGACTTTTAGTTAATATAGATATGCTTCTGTAATGGGCATTGATCCCATTGCACACTGTGAATATTCTCTCTGCTATCTTTGAGTTCAGGGGTGAAGTTCTAATTCCCTTTCAACTTCTTTCGTTGTCACCCGCTGTTCACGTTGACTGTAATGGCGATGAAGAGCGCAACAGTTGTCTAGATTCCATCTCTAGCGTGGGATGTTGCTCTCAGCTGTTCATCCTTCAATACCCTCTCGACAGCGGGTCCTCGATGTTTGCTTCTCCAGCAATGTGGACTCCTGTTTGTACAGTACTGTTGGAGTCTCAGCACCCAGCTGGCACATGGCTTAAACCTTGTTGAATAGATCAATTTCAGCCCGGCTGTTAACTGTAACAAGTTCAAATTCAATGCCGTACAAGTGTGCATGGAACCTTTCACAGGCCCTACACGAATCCCCCAGTGCTTCTTCCTCTGTTTGAGAATACCTTCTTCTGTCCACAGCCTGGTTAAAGATCGACCGCTATGGCGATTCTAGATGCTCTGAATTCTAGCAAATCCATTTTACGCAGACTCCTACGAAAGTTTGGGTGACCAATACATCCAACACGAAAACACCCACACCCGGCGTCAGTACCCTAACCAATCCCAAAACAAAAAGCTCTTCCACCACCCTCTCCCCAGCCGACCGGACTAGCATCTGCTATGACTTTTGTTGGTGCTCTGGGTCCATAATATCCAAGGGTTTTCTGAACTCATTAGACTCTGTTTCAGTGCTTTGAATGTCTGTCTCTCTGTTCACTACTAAACTGGAGGGACCTAAAGATGGAAAGCGTAGCATTCAGTGTTTGAAGGCAGGAGGCAGAGATGGACACCTTGACCCAAAATGTAGGGGAGAAAGAAGAGAATGACATAACAGGAATAAAAGCTAGGATGGGTGTTGGTGTTGGGTGTTGCCACCCCTTTCTCTTAAATGGGTTTTTTTAATGCTAGGATCATTGTAAGAAGGTGGATGAAATTTAGAGCCTGGAGGGACCCCTGGAATTATAATTGTTGTGTGGTCAGTTGAAACATGGTTGCAGGGGGCTGGCTCGCTAGTTAATTGTCTCACATAACACATGTGGCTCGCCCCCATCAGGGGGAGGGAGGGAGCGGGAGGTAGCTAGGAATGAGCTCCCCCATACCTCGGAAAAAGCTACTACCCTTATGGGGTGGGAGGGATGCGTATGTGAGCAAGGTTATTGCGTGTAAAATCAGCAACGCCTAATCTCTACTACCTAAGAGGGCTAGGCTGTGTACACGGGGCTTTTGGGCAATAATATCGAAGATTCTAGCCTGCATTAAACCATGGGTGAAACGATCAAATAATAAAAGGGTAGCAACACTATCGGGTGATTCATAACAGCCTGTGGAGCGAGAATTTTATAGTACCCTATGATGGTGGAGAGGGGCGATAGTGATACCTGTGGATGGTTGGTTGAATTGGCAAGCTACACTAACTACATCA
>NW_026575584.1:0-2500 GCF_028641065.1 Leucoraja erinaceus
TCACACCCTCCACCTCACACAGACTCACACACACAAACACAGACTCGCACACGCCCTCATATACACACACATACTCATATATACACACACAGACTAATTCACACATACACACAGACTAATTCACACACTCATTGACACACACTCATTGACACACACACATACTGACTCATTCGCACACACATTCTCACACACATACACACACATTCTCACACACAGACCCATTTTCACACACACATTCTCACACGCACACATATTCACACACACACATATTTATTCACACACACATATTGACAGTCACACACACACACATATTCACACACACACATATACACACACACATATATTCACACATATTCACACACAGTCACACAAATATATTCACAAACATTCACACACACATATATTCACACACATATTCACACACACACACACACACGCGCGCATTCACGGACGCAATACTAAAATGCCAAGTAACTTCAGAACGTGTTTTTTATTTTTTTTAATACAATAATATGGTACCTTGTAGATACCTAATATATATTGACATGTAACATATTATGACAATTTCTTTATTTTTTTAGCAGCAAATGGAAGAAAAAAAAGAGAAGGTAGATACAACACGGTGGCGGATGTCAGATCACGGATATTCAATGACAATACGGACTGGAGGTTGAATCGTGCAGTATTTAACAAAATAATCACCCGATATGGCATCCCAGATATTGATCTGTTCGCATCCAGATTAAACCACCAGTTACCCAAATATGTGTCCTGGGAGCCGGACCCAGGGGCAATGGCAGTTGATGCATTTTTTCTACATTGGAGAGGAATTTTCATTTATGCATTTCCTCCATTTTGCCTCATCAGCCGATGCTTGACAAAAATCAAGCAAGACAATGCCACAGGCATCTTGGTAGTGCCTGATTGGCCTACACAGGCCTGGTTTCCGAAAATCTTGGGAATGATAACACAAGAGCAGGGAACTAATCGTGCACCCAGCTACGGGGAGCAACCATCCACTTCATGACCGAATCAATGTATTGGTTTGCAGATTCTGAGGAGACCATACTTGGGGCTCGGACTGTCCAAACGGACTGTGGATGTGATAACAACGGCTTGGAGGGGCAGAACTCAAAAACAGTACGTCTCTCACATCAAGAAGTGGGAGATGTTCTGCTCGGCCACTAACATCTCATATGATATAGCTCGTATCACGGATGTCCCGGAGTTCCTATCTACCCTGTACTATGACCAAAATCTAGGCTTCAGCGCAATAAATAGTGCGAGAAGCACACTATCCTCCTATTTGATGCTGGAGTCAGGGCACGAGTCGGTCGGAACGCACCCTTTAATAACCAGGTTTATGCAACATAGAAACATAGAACCATAGAAAATAGGTGCATGGGTAGGCCGTTCGGCCCTTCGAACTTGCACCGCCATTAAATATGATCATCCAACTCAGTATCCTGTAGGTGCAGGAGTAGGCTATTCGACCGTTCGATTCAATATGATCACGGCTGATCATCCAACTCAGTATCCTGTACCTGCTTTCTCTCCATACTCCCTGATCCCTTTAGCCACAAGGGCCACATCTAACCCTCTTAAATATAGCCAATGATGTGGCCTCAACTACCTTCTGTGAGAGAGAATTCAACAGATTCACCACTCTCTGTGTGAAAAATGTTTTTCTCATCTCGGTCCTAAAAGATTCCCCCCTTATCCTTAAACTGTGACCCCTTGTTCTGGACTTCCCCATAATCGGGAACAATCTTCCTGCATCTAGCCTGTCCAACCCCTTAAGAATGTTGTAAGTTTCTATAAGATCCCCCCTCAATCTTCTAAATTCTAGCTAGTACAAGCCGAGTCTATCCAGTCTTTCTTCATATAAAGTCCTGCCATCCCAGAAATCAGTCTGGTAAAACTTCTCTGTACTCCCTCTATGGCAAGAATGCCTTTCTTCAGATTAGGGCATATGAAGGGCATATTCAATTCTACACCACCCAGGCCAATGTACACGGACATTTGTGATGTGAGCGTGGTATTTACGCTGCTTCGCCAGTGGGCACCAACTCAGTCTAAACCCTTGTCTAAGCTCACCCTGAAGGTGGTTATGCTAATGGCGCTGGTGACTGCCCAACGAGTCCAGACATTGCACAAGGTGCGTCTCGACAACATGACCACCAATGTCAATAATATAAATTTCTTCATTAAGGACTTGATCAATCAGAGCAGGCCAGGAGTGCCAGGGATCAAGATAGAGTTCCTGGCATATCCCGAGGATCCACGGTTGTGTGTTGTAACACACTTACACCATTACATAAGAGTCACTAAGGACCTCAGAGGCTCTGAGCTATCGGTCCTGATAAGTTACAAAAAGCCTCACCACAAGGTACCGACACAAATCATTTCCAGATGGTTAAACGGCGTACTGGCGAGTGCAGGAGTGAACATTGACATTTACAAGTCTCACTCCACCAGGGCTGCAGCAACGTCGGCAGCA
>NW_026575584.1:7500-41312 GCF_028641065.1 Leucoraja erinaceus
CCACTCCCAATATTGTAATTTACTGAACTCGCAATAATGTCCCGGCTTTACATGTATCGTCATTGTTCTAGTAACCTCTAGCGAGTCGAAATTGATATTGATTCGAATCTAGCGAAACTTTGAAAGTTTGTTACAGCTTGTTGAGTTTAGTTTGAGCTTCGGCAGAGAAGCACCGTTTCACAGAATAAGAGAAGCGATGCCGCACTTGTTGGACGTGGTACAGTATAGTATTCAAATTCCGACATTTAAATCAGAATTATGTAAATATATAATCTTAAATTCAGGTATTTCCACTTAGATAAAAACATCATTAGTGGTTATAGATCGTATGGTGAAATCATAGCTGTGAATATTGTTGATACGATGTTCAGATACCATGAAGTGATGTTAATGTTCTTGTTTGTGTCTTCCTGATCCCAGGGGAAGACGATCTCGAGTAGATATGAAGCCTTTCTCTGCAACGCGCTGTCAGTTGCATTCCAGCATCGAACTCTGAGCTTCTCTCTCACGTCTCTCCAGGATGAAAATTATATTCACCGATTATCCGTTTTTTCTGCTGCCTCCCATAATCCAGGCAGAAATGATTTATTACCCGATTATAGCAGTGCTTGGAATTCTTGGTAAGTAATTGGATCTGTGTTATGAATCGTCAATAAAAGCATTTTTCCTACTCCATTCTTGGCAGATATGTGGCGTTTAGATGTCCCTGTCCTCCAGTCCATTGAAAGACGACTACAGCCGTGTTTCTGAAGGGCTGAACTCAGCAATACCTCGTTTCGGTCACATGAAATGTACATTATCAATAGCAAATGCTGCAGTTGGTTGAACTGATTTAATGTATTTCATTAATGTTCTGTTTGAATGAAACTTCTTGCAGTCAATAAAATATTTTGTGTTTACATTATAGTTTCCATTCATCGGCTAGACACTGTTCCTATCCGGTGACACCAGGTGACGTCTCGTCATGTATAGGTGTATTAAACCGCGCTTCCTCATCGCCTATGTGCACACATATATCGTGAGCCGTTCGGTTGCAATAGATACACTCTGGTTTTTGATCAAACATGTCCCCGGCTGCGGTACCGTTGGCCATAATGTCTCCACTGCTTCACACCCAGGTGAAGGATATTATTCATCAACATTGCAATGCCTGCCGTGGGTGGATATCCACTCTTAGCAGAAACAAACATAGTCTACTCAACGTTCAATGTTCAATGTTTCATTCTCGACGCATTGTTCTGTCCTTGCGCGTGAGAAGCAGTTGCCTTCTGTAGAATCTGTGACAGAAGCGACATCGCTGCCGCAGGGAATCCATTGCACCGAGCAAACGGCTGAAGGAAGATCCCGTCACTGTGCGACTCTGGTCAGAATCTCAGGTACGTGTGTGGCGGTTCCGGTATCCTAACAATGTGTGTGTAAACAGCAATAGGGAAAATGAAACATTTATACAATTTGTCACTGGCGAGATGTTACCGAGAGTAATCGGACAAGAGCGGTGACTGACTGATGAATGGAAATGATAAAGTGAAAATAATTGATTTTATTGATTTACTGCGGGACGTTTCAGTCAAATAGAAAATGATGAACATAACTGCAATACCTACATCGATATAATTCGATGCAAATAACTGTATCGTTTACTGTAAGCATGTCATGTTAATGAAACGAAGCGTAAATGAGTTAAAGACGTAGAAAATCACGGCTACATTTTCAGACATCCATTATAAGTTGTCCGATGGTATTTGATTTCACTATCTCCACAAATAAAACGCCGTGGCGTCTCGCTTCATTTTCAGATCACATATTTGTTCTCTAATACAGCCCCTGCCGCGAACATCATGTTTATCCGACCTGATAAAATATTATTCCGTGTACATTCATTGTAAAATTATCATTGTTTTCATTCACGCATCTATTGCGATTCCATTCGCCCGTCAACATTGGCGACAGTCCTAACAGGGGAAATGCTTTTCATTCTCGTCGCCCAACCTCAAGTCGCTGCCTCAAAAAGGCTGGCAGTTTATCAAAGACCCACACCATCCTGGCCACACACTCATCTTCCTGCTACCTTCAGGTAGAAGGTGAGCCTGAAGACTGCAACAACCAGGTTCAGGAATAGCTACTTCCCCACAGAAATCAGGCTATTAAACCTGGCTCGGAAAAAATCTGATTATTAATAACCCATCATCTGTAATTTGCATTTGATCAGTTTATTTATGCATTTGTGTATATATTTATATAATGGTATATGGACACACTGATCTGTTTTGTAGTAAAAGCCTACTATGTTCTGTTGTGCTGAAGCAAGGCAATAATTGCATTGTCCTATCTGGGACACATGACAATAAACTCACGAGCTTGAACCTTTAAACATTTTGTGCGGTGGGCCGCTCGCCCTGTCATGAATGTCTATGCTCAACTCTAATTTTAATGTGAAATCGCGTGTTATATGGGGGGAACCCTGTAACCTACACTGCTCATGCACTTTGTCGATGTTTGAATCTTCCCTAACACAGCTAATGTGATATCCATTGTGATCCTGTCCCGGGGAAAGTGCGGTCTCTCCAAATGTGTATCACGCTATCTTGTGGCCATGGCTGCGGCGGATCTGTTGGTTGCTGTCATTGACGTTTTACTTTATCGTATCAATGATCTATATTTCCCCACAACTTTTCTCTTCATTACTCAAGTGTGCTCCTTCCACCGGGCCCTTAACCACGCAGTCACAGACATCTCCGTGTGGTTAACCCTCTCGTTCACATTTGATCGATATTTGATGATTTGTTGCCACAAGCTGAGATCCAGATTTTGCACCGAGAAAACTGCAGCCAGGGTTATAGCAACTGTGTGTCCGCTGTTCTGCTGCAAAAACATCCCCTGGTACTTTGCATTCGAACCTTATATATCAGTACACAATGTAGACTGGGGCTGTAATGTAAAACAAGAATGCTACATTGAACCCACATGGATATTATTCACCTGGATTCACCGATGTTTCAACCCTCTGCTCCCAATGTTCCTGATATTACTGCTCAACGCTCTAACAGTCGGGCACATTTTAAGGGCCAGTCAAGTCCGCAGGAATCTGAGAGGCAGCAAGAATGGTGCGAATCAGAATGATGCCGAGCTGGAAAGCAGAAGGAAGTCAATCATCTTGCTCTTTGCAATTTCCGGCAACTTCATTATGCTGTGGATGACGTATTTTATATATTTCCTCTGGTCACAGATAACAAAGCGGTTTTATTATACCGGTTTCAGTGACCCGGTGTTTATCGCGGACGAAACCAGTTACATGCTCCTGCTTTTGAGTTGCTGCACAAACACGTGTATTTACGCGGTAACTCAGTCTAAATTCAGAGAGGAACTGAAGAGCGGGATAACATATCTGCCGAGAATTATGTCTAAATGTGTTAAGGGAGGAATCTAATGTGGAAACTATAATAAATAAGTCACAGCAGCATTGTCTCTCCCATTGCATCGATGCCAGCAATATTCTCGTGTATATCTGACCTATCTCAGTGCAACAACCAAAATATCCTGAAGATTTCTACATTTGCATTAGTGAACAAGTCGGCAGATTTAGGCCGGGTTGGATACTGAGCGAGCTGATGGTCACGGGCTAAATCGTAATCACGCATGCACACAACTTAATTACAAACATTGAAACCTTAATTATAAACCTCTCTTCTGTACCATTCCTTGACGTCACCATCTCCATCGCAGGGATAGACTTCTGAACGACATACATTACAAACCCACTGACTCACATGGCTATCTGGACTACACGTCTTCCCACCCTGCCCCCTGTAAAGACTCCATCCCCTACTCCCAATTCCTCCGCCTACGCCGCATCTGTTCCCAGGATGAGACATTCCATATCAGGGCATCGGAAATGTCCTCGTTCTTCAGGGAACGGGGATTCACCTCCGCCAACATAGATGAAGCTCACACCAGGGTCTCATCCATACCCCGTAACACTGCTCTCTCTTCCCATCCCCGCACTCGCAACAAGGGCAGAGTCCCCCTGGTCCTCACCTTTCACCCCACCAGCCGGCAAATACAACACATAATCCTCCGCCATTTCCGCCACCTCCAACGTGACCCCACCACTCGTCACATCTTCCCATCTCCCCCCATGTCTGCCTTCCGCAAAGACCGCCCCCTCCGCAACTCCCTTGTCAATTCTTCCCTTCCCTCCCGCACCACCCCCTCCCCGGGCACTTTCCGTTGCAACCGCAAGAAATGCAACACCTGTCCCTTCACCTCCCCCCTCGACTCCATTCAAGGACCCAAGTAATCGTTCCAGGTGCGACAAAGGTTCACCTGTATCTCCTCCAACCTCATCTACTGCATCCGCTGCTCTAGGTGTCAGCTGATTTACATCGGGGAGACTAAGCGTAGGTTGGGCGATCGTTTCGCCGAACACCTCCGCTCAGTCCGCAATAACCAACCTGACCTCCCGGTGGCTCAGCACTTCAACTCCCCCTCCCATTCCCAATCCGACCTCTCTGTCATGGGTCTCCTCCATTGCCAGAGTGAGCAACAGCGGAAATTGGAGGAACAGCACCTCATATTCCGCCTGGGGACCTTGCGTCCGGATGGCATTAACATTGAATTCTCCCAATTTTGCTAGCCGTTGCTGTCTCCTCCCCTTCCTTAACCCTCTAGCTGTCTCCTCCCACCCTCCTATCCGCCCACCCTCGGGCTCCTCCTCCTCCCTTTTTCCTTCCTTCTCCCCCCCCCCCCCCCCCCCCCCCCCCATCAGTCTGAAAGAAGGGTTCGGCCCGAAACGTCACCTATTTCCTTCGCTCCATAGATGCTGCTGCACCCGCTGAGTTGCTCCAGCAATTTTGTGTACCTTCGATCCTCCAGCATCTGCAGTTCCTTCTTGAACACATTAATTACAAACCTTGTTGGGCGGGACATTTGTTTCAGAAAACAAAATATCTTTCCTCTCAACTTGTACATAATAAGGTGTGTTCCGTCTTCGAATCTCCACAGAAGAACCTCTGCACAGAAAGACGGGTAATTATCAAGCTTCAGTTGGCGTTCAGCTTCTTGCACTTGCATTCCTCGTAGTTCATCCACGCTGGTCATAGCCAGAAACTAGACATTACTGTGAAGCTGGGATCAATTACTTCAATGTTGATTGCCGCATGGAAGTTACAACAAGCCCTGTCCCACGGTATGAGTTCATTCCTAAAATTCTCCCGAGTTTGCCCTGATTCGAACTCGGAGATTTACGGTAATGGCCACTCGTCGTTACTCGGAGCTCTCGTGGACATTTTTCATCATGTTGAAAAATCTTCACGAGTCTTCACGTGCTACCCTTCCGTTGGCGAGTCTTCCCGAGTACCTGCCGTTAGCGCTCAGAATCGTCCCCGAGCTCCGACGCACCCGCTACGTTCATTCTCCGTGCTTACCGCGAGTTTGATTTTATTTTTTAACTCGGGAGAGCTCTTGGAATGAACTCGCACCGTGGGACAGGGGTAGGCTGCAGGAGTGCAGTCCAGGGATTTAGGTCAGGAAAAATATCTCAGCCTGGATCCGCTCCGACTGTCACAGGTCATGTCCACACATCCGACATCAACTCGCTTTTATATTCCCGCTTTCAAATCAACCGACCCAGAGTCTGCCGCTTATCTGTACAGTGGGGGGAAGCTAATCGACAATTCACTAATCGGCAGGTTCACATGAATCCAGGTCACCCGTGGAAACAATTGTGATTATTAGCCTCACTCTAAATATAGAGGAAACAGAAAGGTCTGGGTAGGATTGGGAAGGAAAATTAAAGCATGCAGCAAGCTGGAGACCAGGTTGGTTCACGCGGGCTGAGCGAAGGTGTTCCGCCAATCGATCGCCCAGTCTGCGTTTGGTCTCGCCAATGTATAAGCGTCCACATGTTGAACAACGGATACATTAGATGAGGTTGGAGAAGGTACAAGTGAACATCTGTCTAACCTAAAAGGACTGTCGGGATACGTGGACAGAGTCGAAGGAGGAGTTATATCGACAGGTGTTGCACCGTCTGCGGTTACAGGGGGAGGTACCGGGGGGGGGGGGGGGGGGGGGGGGGGGGGGGGGGGGGGGGGGGGGGGGGGGGGGTGGATGAGTTACCCAGGGAGTTGCGGAGTGAAATGGCCCAGCATGTAGTCTCCTAATCTGAGGAAATACATTCTTGCCATAGAGGGAGTACAGAGAAGGTTCACCAGACTGATACCTGGGATGTCAGGACTTTCATATGAAGAAAGAATGGATAGACTCGGCTTGTACTCGGTAGAAGTTAGAAGATTCGGGGGAGTTCTTATAGAAACTTACACAATTCTTGATGGGTTGGACAGGCTAGATGTAGGAAGATTGTTCCAGATGTTGGAGAAGTCCAGAACAAGGGGTCACCGTTTAAGGATAAGGGGGAAATCTTTTAGGACCGAGATGAGGAAAATATTTTTCACACAGAGAGTGGTGAATCTCTGGAATTCTCTGCCACAGAAGGTAGTTGATGCCACAGTTCATTGGCTATATTTAAGAGGGAGTTAAATGTGGCCCTTGTGGCTAAAGGTATCAAGGGGTATGGGGAGAAGGCAGGTACAGGATACTGAGTTGGATGATCAGCCATGGCGGTGCAGGCTCGAAGGGCCGAATGGCCTATTCCTGCACCTATTTTCTATATTTCTATGAAAGGGTTCTGGGGGAAACGTGGCTACTGGTGGGATCCCGTTAGAGTTGGCGAACATTTCTGAGGATTATCAGTTTTGTGCGACGGTTGATGGGGTGGAAGGTAAGGACTAGGGGGACTCTGTCTCTGTGGCGACGAGATGGTGCGGGAGCAAGGACGGAGTTGCGGGGTACCGAGTTAACACGAGTGTGGGCCTCGTCTATGATGGGAGAGGGGAATACCCCGTTCGCTTAAGAATGAGGACCTCGGATGTTCTAGTATGGAACATCTCAACTTGGCCGTAGCTGGTGAAGTTGATGAAGTTCATGAGTTCTGCACGGGTGCAAGAATTAGCACCGATGCAGTCATCAATGTAACGGAGAGTTCGGGGATAGGTCCAGTGCATGCCTGGAACAGGGAATGTTCAACGTACATAGCTGACAGACACACACGGGAGCACATGGCTACGCCTTGGACTTGGAGGGAGTGGCAGGAGTCAAAGGAGAGGTTGTTGAGGTTGAAGACAGGCGTAGAATGTTAGAGGAGGGAATTTGGAACGTTCATCCTCAAATTAGGAGACCAAAACTGTACACAATACTCCAGATGTGGTCTTACCAGAGCCCTGTACAACTGCAGAAGAACCTCCTTATGGTGAATCTCTGGAACTCTCTGCCACAGAGGGTAGTTGAGGCCAGTTCATTGGCTATATTTAAGAGGGAGTTAGATGTGGCCCTTGTGGCCAAGGGGATCAGAGGGTATGGAGAAAAGGCAGGTACGGACTGGATACTGAGTTGGATGATCAGCCATGATCATATTAAATGGCGGTGCAGGCTCGAAGGGCCGAATGGCCTACTCCTGCACCTAATTTCTATGTTTCTATGTTTCTATGTTTCTTTACTCCTATACTGAAATCCTCTTGTTATGACGGCCAACGTTCCATTCGCTTTCTTCACTGCCTGCTGCACCTGCACGCCAACTTTCAGTGTCTGGTGTACAATGACACCCAGGTCTCGCTGTACCTCCCCCTTACCTAACCTAACCCCATTGAGATAATCATCTGCCCCCTTGTTTTTACCATCAAAGTGGATAACCTCACATTTATCTATATTATACTGCATCTGCCACGCATCTGCCCACTAACTCATCCCTCCTAACACCCTCTTCACAGTTCACACTGCCAACCAGCTTTGTGTCATCTGCAAACTTGCTACTGTTGCTCCTAATTCCCTCTTCCAAATCATTAATATATAAGGTTAACAGTTGCGGCCCCAATGCCGAGCCTTGCCTCATTCCACTCGCCACTGCCGGCCATTCTGAAAAGGACCCGTTCACTCTTACTCTTTGCTTCCGGTCTGACAACCAATTTTCTATCCACGTCAACACCCTAACCCCAATACCATGTGTTCTAATGATGTTTGAGAGATGTTGTCTACAATATCACTTTGTTATGGTTTCGAGGGAATTGCTTTCAAAATAGCCACTCGATGTTTACACTAAGTTGGAGCAGAATTCAGAGAAGACTTTGTTCGTTCAATTTAAAGACTTGGTGATCTGACAAGACCTCTTTAAATCATGGACCCGGAAGATGAAGAAAGAGCCATGCGTGAGGAAAACTCGATAGGCGAACAAGTTAACGAGTCAATTGAACGTTACAGAGAACTCGTGTATCGAGAAGAAACAGATAATACACATGCTACATATTTGAAAGAAACCGAGAAGGAGAGAAACAAATTATGGAAATAGGTTGGAGGCGGCGGCGCTGGGAACGGCTGCGGCTCGCCTGCAGTCCGTTTGTCTTTTACTTTTTTGTGTTGTTTTTTTTTTCGTTTTGTGTAGTTATGTTTTTGGTTTTTTAGGCTGTGTTTATGTGGGGAGGGGGGTGGGGGGTGAAACGGGGGCTGCTGTCACTCCCTTCGGGGGAATACGACCTTTTTGTCGTATCCCCCTTCTTTGCCTCCGTCTACGCTGAGGCCTAGCGGAGCCGGCGACCTCGGGACTCTGGAGGCAGCTGACAGGACTCGTCCTGGGCTCGCTCCCGGCCCAGCCCGGGATGGAACGGTGCTCCCGTGAGAGCGGCATGGTGAGGGACTGGAGTGGCCCAGCCCGAGGGAGGAACGGCACTCCCGTCGGAGTGGCCCAGCCCGAGGGAGGAACGGCGCTCCCGCTGGAGTGGCCCAGCCCGAGGGAGGAACGGCACTCCCGTCGGAGTGGAGTGGCCCAGCCCGAGGGAGGAACGGCACTCCCGTCGGAGTGGCCCAGCCCGAGGGAGGAACGGCGCTCCCGTCGGAGTGGCCCAGCTGGAGTGGCCCAGCCCGAGGGAGGAATGGCACTCCCGTCGGAGTGGCCCAGCCTGAGGGTGGAACGGCACTCACGTGAGGGCGATCCGGTCCGTGGGCTGGGACGGTGCTCCAGTGGCTGGGGCGACGTTCTGGCGGCGGTGTCCAGAGTCCTGGGTTCAGCCGCGGGCCGGCGGCTGCGTGTGCTGGACTGGAGGTGCGGCGGCTTCGACCACCCCGGGCCGCAGTGTTTGAACCGGCCCGTTCTCGGGGTTCGGTGAGCTGCGGGACTGTTTATACCATCGCCCGGTGGGGAATTGCCTCAGCGCAGAGGGAGAAGAGGGAGAGACTGCAACCCTAAGATTTTTGCCTCCACCACAGTGAGGATGTGTTTGGAGGACTCACTGTGGTGGATGTTGATTTGTGTTTATTGTTGTTATTATTGTATCATTGTATGTATGACTGCAGGCACAACATTTCGTTCAGACCGTAAGGTCTGAATGACAATAAAGGAAATTCTAATTCTAAATTCTAGGTTATCAGATTAATTGAGAAACAGAAGAAATTAATGGAATCGGTAAGAACGCGATCGAAATGAACTCAAGGAGCCCTTTGGCCCATCTTTGGCCCAACGCGTCCACTCCAATGCAACAAGCCCCTTCTATCCCTGTTCCATCTGTCCGCGTTTGCCCCATATCCCTCTCAACCTGTCATATCCATGTACACGTCTAAATGACGATTAAATGTTGCAATAGTACATGCTTCTGGCAGTTCGTTCCATACACCCACCACCGTGTATGTATGAGGAGGTTCTGTGCTAATTTGTGCTGCACTTGTATCCTATATCTGACTTTACTCAGAGAGGCACAGATTCAAGATAAAACAGCTGGGAGTTCAGTGGCTTGTCTATCTTACAAGGCGGTTTAGTAAAGGCCTTGTTGATGCACATCGATAAACACTCTGAGGAGCCACCCCACTCCCACCTCTCTCTCTCTCCCACTCTCGGCCCAACTCTCATCCCTCTCATCACTCTCTCTCCCCCTCTATCTCTATCTCTCACCTCTTCCCTCTCCCCACCTCTCTACTCCTATCACTCTCCCCACCTCCTCCCCCCTCTCTCTCTCGCCAGTCTCTCTCACCCGCCTCACGCTTCCCCCACTAACACACAACCCCTCTCCCCACTTCCCCTTTCTCCACTATCTGTCTCCCCTCTCTCTTCTCTCACTCTCCCCTTCTCCCTCTCCCTCCCTCCCCACCTTCTGCACCCATCTCTCTCTTTCCCCCTCTCACCCCATCTTCCTCCCACACTCTTTCACCGTCTCTCTCTTTCCCCCTCTCCCCTCTCTCTCTGCTCTCTCTCTCTCGACTTCACTCTCTCCCCCCTCTTTCCCTCCTCCTCTCTCTTCCCTCTGTTTCCACCCCCTCTCCCCATCTCTACCTTCTTTCTCCCCGCTCTCTCTTCTCGTCTCTCGGCTACTCCGCCTCCCTCTCTAACCGTTCTCTCTTTCCCCTTTAACCACCCTCACTTCCCCGCTCTCTCTCATTCTTCCTATTTCTCACACAGCCCATCACTCTCCTCCGTCTCTCTCTTCACCCCCCTCACTCTCCTCCCTCTCTCTCTTCCCCCCCCCCCCCCCCCCCATCGCTCTCCTCCGTCTCTCTCTCCACACCCCCTCCCCCTCTCTGACCTGAAATACCACCTCTAATCCAGTGTAGATATTGACCATCATGGGCTCTATGGATAAAGGTGATTTTTTGAGGATATGATGGGGAAACGAACATTTTCTCATCCTCCGCTGCGAACAGGAGTCACAATATTGGCAATCTTGAAACAGGCCCCAAACTCTCCCTCCGCTCCCTACTTACATTTTTACCCTTTTCGTTCAGAGATGTAGCGTGGAAACAGACCCTGCGGCCCACCATCGATCGCCCGTTCACACACCAGTTTAGTTTGGAGATACACCACGGAAAGTAAACAAATATTTGACACGCTCTCTCCTGTCTCTCTCCTTTCCCATCACCCCATCTCTCCCTCCTTGCATTTAACAAAAAACAGGTTAAACCAAAATCGAAACTCTCCCCTCTCGCTCTCTCTCTCTCCCACCTCTCCACTTTATTATAATAAAGTCACAATATATTAAGCTAATATTTCTTACTCCCTCTCATCCTCCCCTTCCTTCCCCCTCTCTCTGCCCTCTCTCTTCCCATCTCTCTCTCCCCATCTCTCTCTCCCACTCTCTCATCCGCCGCACTTTATCCCTCTCTCTCTCTTACCCCTTATACTATTATGCTGAAAAGTGTCCCTTTCTGATTTTTGCCCTGGATTTGCCGGCCTGCCGCTTTTACTTTTCACCTTGCTACCTATTGCCTCTACCCTCGTTTTACACCCCATTGTCTCTACGCTCACACATTTAAGCAACCCTTTCCCTTTAACTCCATTGTCCACTATCCCATTCGACACCCCCTTATTCAGTTTAAAACTACCCGTGTAGCAGTGGCAAACCTGCCTGCCAGAATGCTGGTCCCACACCTATTAAGATGCAATCCGTCCCTTTTGAACAGTTCCCCCTTACCCCAAAACAGATCCCAGTGATCTAAGAATCTAAATCCCTGCCCCGTGCACCAGTTCCTCAGCCACACGTTCAGGTCCCGTATCTCCCTGTTCCTGATCTAGCCAACACGAGGAACTAGAAGCAAACCGGAGATAACAACTCTGGACGTCCTGCTTTTCAGCATTTTTCCGATCTCTCTAAGACAGAAGTGCTCTGTCAGCCTACTTAACTCGGGCACCAGGACCACAGGCCATAGGGTACCTCCCGCTGCTGATTAAATTCAGGAGAGGTTAATCCCCCAGACCCAGGTACACCCAAATCTGGGATGTCAGTGTGGACCTGACGTACCTTAGGGGATGGTCACCAGCCAGGTCCCTCAACCTGGAACAGCCCACCCTGAAGGGACATGCTGATGGCCTTGTCTCAGCACAAAGAGTCCAGTTCCTCCATCCACTAAGATTGGACAATATGGTCCACTACACCACGTTACATTACTATTAGGGACTGGGCAAACAGAGCAGACCAGGAACATCAGGTCTAGTCATGGAATTCCGGGCATACCCACCTGAACCACGGTTATGTGTCATGACCCACGTACTGAACTACATCGACACAATAAGCAATCCTCGAGGGAGAGAAACAGCCTTATGGGTCAGCTACAAGAAACGTTATGGTCAGGTGACGAGCCAAACTATCTCAAGTGGCTCAAGCAGGTACTGGGAGTCGCTGGAGTACATATTAACGTGTATAAATCTTACTCCACCAGGACAGCATCCACATCAGTGACTAAGAGGATGGACGTGCCAATGGACCACATCCTGGCTACAGCGGGATGGTCTAGGGGGTATACGTTCCAAACTTTTATAACAAACCACTGACAGAACCTGTATCGTTTGCAGAAAATGAATCTGCAAAAAAATATATAATTTAAGCCTGGGGAGCATTTGGTCTTGTTGTTGTTAATACCACCATTATTGTTTTTACAAACAGATTCATGGTTGATTGCGATAACATACTTCCTCCCTTGAAAGACTACGGCAGCGAGTGAAGTATGAACTTTTACACGGTTTGAAATCACAGAGCTTTAAAATCTTCACGTAGTCACTCGCGTGACTCCGAAGTAAAATAGTAAGATTAAACGAGAACTTACCAGTTTGAAGTTTGATCTGTATTTTATGATGAGTTACGATGAGGGATTACGTGCCCTCCGCTCCCACCGTCAATAATATGGGTCAAACTGACAACTAAGGTCTCATTTTCTTTACCATGTTTATTTCGATAACTGTTTCTGTCTGTGAATCCACACCGCGGCTTTGAAGTATGTCGCGCATGCGTGCTGAGCGGGCTCCCCACGCAATCCCTCATCGTAACTCCTCTTAAAATACAGATCAAACTTCAAGCTGGTAAGTTCTCGTTTAATCTTACTATTATCTGCCACAGAAGGTAGTTGAGGCCAGTTCATTGGCTATATTTAAGTTAGATGTGGCCCTTGTGGCTAGCGGGATCAGGGGATATGGAGAGAAGGCAGGTACAGTATACTGAGTTGCATGATCAGCCATTGAATGGCGGTGTAGGCTCGAAGGGACGAATGGCCTACTCCTGCACCTATTTTCTATGTTTCTATCTACCAATCAGCAGGTATTTGAAATGTTTGATGGAACAGGAACATCTGGGAACAACGCATCTTCTCCCAATGATAATGTGCAAACTCCACAAGGGCAGCAGCCGAGGTCAATAGTGAACCGGGTCAGTGTTGCCGTGAAGCAGCAGCTCTACGAGCTGTGAGGCTGTGGTTGGCAGCAGAGGTCAGTTTGCAGCCGGCGCTGATGGTTGCGGCTTCGAGTGTAAACAAACTCTCTGGCCCATCAGTGGCAGTGGACACCGCTGTACAGCACCGAGGGAGGAATGCGGGCAGACGGAAACATCGAAAATAGGTACAGGAGTAGGCCATTCGGCCCTTCGAACCTGCACCGCCATTCAATATGATCATGGCTGATCATCCAACATATTATCCCGTACCTGCCTTCTCTACATACCCCCTGATCCCTTTAGCCACAAGAGTCACCTACATCAAGATGGCGGACTGTGGGGGTGATGCGCCGTTGTGTATGGCTGCTCCTCCTGCAGTCCGTCCTTTCTCCCTTTTTTATTTTTATTTTTAGTCCTGTCCGTGAAAATTGTTCATTTATGTCTTCTTTTATGTGGTGGGTGGGGAGGGGGAAACTGTTTTAATCCCAGTCCTACCTGGTCGGAGATGCGGTTTTCTTCCGAACCGCTTCTTCGTCCTCTCTGTGCGGCCTACCATCGAGCTGGAGCAGCGCTGGAGCGACGATTTCCTGCCGGGATTACAGCTTCGCCGGCGGTGCAGATGCTGGGACACCAACACCAACACGGAGCGGGCGATGCCTTACCGGGTCGCCCTCCGGTAAGCTCCGGGGCACTGGGAACGCCGACTGCAACATCGCTGAGCTGCGGCTGCAGAGCGTCCAGCCGCGGGCGGGCGGCACTGGATTTCAACACCGCGGGGCCTGGTGTCCGAGTTCGCCAGTGTCAGAGGTCCGGCCAGCGCGGCCTGAGAACTTTGGGCATTGCAGTCTTCAGGGAGGAATCGGCCGCTTCAGTCCAGGCCGCTGATGAATGTTCACCCGACGCTGATGATCCAGCTTCGCGGCAGAGGGCCTGAGAACATCGAGTTGGCTGAGGAGGCCACATATAGACCCCGACCTCGGGTGGACTATGAGGGGGAGAACTGGGAATTTTTAGTGCCTTCCCTCACAGTGAATTCTGCTGTGGGGGGACGTTTCATGTTGATTTCTATAGTGTACTGTTCTGTGTCTTTTTTTCTTTTTCTCTTTTTTGTGTTGTATCGATTTATTGATATTTGATCTGTTCAATTAATTTAATCAATCTCTGTAAAGCACTTTGGTTCAAATACTGGTTTTGTTGAAAAGTGCTATATAAATAAACATTATTATTATTATTATTATCTAACTCCCTCTTAAATATAGCCAATGAACTAGCCTCAACTACCTTCTGTGGCAGAGAATTCCAGAGATTCACCACTCTCTGTGTGAAAAATGTTTTTCTCATCTCAGTCCTAAAAGACTTCCCCCTTATCCTTAAACTGTGACCCCCTTGTTCTGGACGTCCCCATCATTGGGAACAATCTTCCTGCATCTAGCCTGTCCAACCCCATAAGAATTTTGTAAGTTTCTATAAGATTCTCCCTCAATGTTCTAAATTCTAGCGAGTACAAGCCGAGTCTACCCAGTCTTTCTTCATATGAAAGTCCTGACATCCCAGGAATCAGTCTGGTATTCTGGATCAGATGGCACACCATCTGTCAGCTCAGATGGATGAGAAGGATTCCAATGTATACGGTATCAAAAACGTGACGTTCCTCTCAGTAAAGACGGGAAAATATAATCTGCTCTGCCATTCCCGACATCACCCTCTTCCGACCGATTTTCCACCAACTGATGCGCGTATGAAGAGAGTAAACATATGATCCATGAAAGGCGCGGCGTTTTGCCGGCACTAACAAAGTTGGATGATGCAACATATCTTTCATTTTGTGAACTTCATATCTCTCTGCTACACATATATTTCTGATTGTTGTTTTATCAAATATGGTCTTTGGTAAAGGTTACGATCGCAATTTCCTAATTTGATGGAGCAAACTTCTATTAATAAATCACCGCTGATCACTTGCATCGTTTCACCCCAAACAGCAGCATCGCATATATATATTGTTATTGCTCCTCTAGAGTTCCCCTTGCTGTGGACAACGTGTATCCTATAACCATATAACCATATAACATTTACAGCACGGAAACAGGCCATTTCGGCCCTTCTAGTCCGTGCCGAACACTTCCTCTCACCTAGTCCCATCTACCTGCACTCAGACCATACCCATTCCTTTCCCGTCCATATACCTATCCAATTTATTTTTAAATGATCAAATCGAACCTGCGTCCACCACTTCCACTGGAAGCTCATTTCACACATCTATCATTCTCTGAGTAAAGAAGTTCGCCCTCATGTTACCCTTAATTCTCAAATCATGTACTCTTGTTTGGATCTTCCCTACTCTCAATGGAAAAAGCTTAGCCACGTTAACTCTGTCTATCCCTCTCATAATTTTAAAGACCTCTATCAAGTCCCCCTTAACCTTCTGCGCTCCAAAGAACAAAGACTTATCTTGTTCAACCTTTCTCTGTAACGTAGGTGCTGAAACCCAGGCAACATTCTAGTAAATCTCCTCTAGTACTCTCACTAGTACTCTCACTATTTTGTTGACATCTTTCCTAAAATTTGGCGACCAAAACTGTACACCATTTTCCAGAATTGGCCTCAACAATGCGCTGTTCAATTTTAACATGACGTCCCAACTTCTATGCTCAATTCTACCCCTCGGCTTGTACTGGCTAGAATTTAGAAGATTGAGGGGGGATCTTATAGAAACTTACAACATTCTAATGGGCTTGGACAGGCTAGATGCAGGAAGATTGTTCCCGATGTTGTGGAAGTTCAGAACAAGGGGTCACAGTTTAAGGATAAAGGGGAAATCTTTTAGGACTGAGATGAGACAAACATTTTTCACACAGAAAGTGGTGAATCTCATGAATTCTCTGCCACAGAATGTAGTTGAGGCCAGTTCATTGGCTATATTTAAGAGGGTGTTAGATGTGGCCCTTGTGGCTAAAGGGATCAGGGGATATGGAGAGAAAGCAGGTACAGGATACTGTTGGATGATCAGCCATGATCATATTGAATGGCGGTGCAGGCTCGAAGGGCCGAATGGCCTACTTCTGGACCTATTTTCTATGATTCTATATTTCTAGGATCAGGATATTAGCGATAAGATTGGATGTGATAATGGCATTGAAGGCGGAGCAATATCCGATCAATAAGCAGGAATCCTTGTTATCTAAGTGTTCGAAAGATGTTTAGTGGTCAAGGAAGTGGCGGCGTTCCCTGTCGACCTGTTGCGACTGTAGGTAAATGCAACGGGTCAAGTTGTCTGGGAGGCTGGAGAGACTGGGCGCCATCACCAACATCTGGAGGTACTTGCCGGTGCTGGATGTCAGAGTAATAGGAGGATAGCAATGAAGGCACGCTACCTTTGCTTTCCCTTGCATTAGGGTGAAGGCCGTCTTCTTCAAGTAGGTTATACTCATAATCGAGTGGAGAGTAAAGATGCATTTAATGCATTGATCCCATCCCGTGCAAGCCTTACCGCAAATCACCGACATCCGTGCAGTTGTCTCGGGACTTCATCCTTGTCCGCAATAGTCTCGGGTTATTCTTAATAACTCTGCGAAGAACGTAAGTAGACATCTTGTACCGCTCAGGATCACTTGGCCTGGACGTTGCAGACATGAACATCACGTGGGAGTCGATGTTCCGTATATTCTGTTATGGAACCAACTATGGCGGTTTGTGATGCACCATCCCCAATACACTTGCTGACGAGGTCTGTGACAACTGAGGCTTATTCATATAGGTCAGCCGCAAAGTCCTGGCATATGGACACGTCCATCGACTCATAACTGTCTGCTATATATACCTTGCATACCTATAGAGTGCTCGTACTCAAGAGCAAACCCGTGTCCCCTCCCCACCTATCCCAGCGTCGTCATCCGCACCGGGACATGCATGACACTCGCAGTGTCCTAGCAACTTGAGGACTCGCATGTCTTTGCAAAATACATGCAGAATACATGTATGTAAGACATGTTGGTAGGTGTGGGAGAGTTGGGCCGAAGGCGCAGTTTTCACAATGTATGGCTCTATGATTCTATGACTCTACGACTATATTTGCTGCCATCCACTCCCAATATTGTAATGTACTGAACTCGCAATACTGTCCCGGCTTTACATGTATCGTTATTGTTCTAGTAACCTCTAGCGAGTCGAAGTTGATATTGATTCGAATCTAGTTGTATCACTGCGAGTCTAGCGAAACTTTGAAAGGAAGCCTCCCGCTTGCTCCCCACTCTACACATCCCTCCCTCTACACCTCCCTCCTCTCTCCCCTCCCTCCTCTCAATTCAATTCCAATTTAAAAATGTTATTGGCATGATAAAAAAGACATGGTAAATTGTTATATTGCCAAAGTATAGAACATGACATACATGTTTAAAATGCATCAGTATAAATACAAGTGCATGGATAGATATGTCCCTGCAGATAAACTCACAATAGGCCCATAGCCCTTTATTGATTACTCTCTCTCCCCCTTCCTCTCCCCGCTCTCTCTCCCCCCTACTCTATCCCTCTCCCCCCCCCGCTCTCTCTCCCACTTCCCCTCTCTCCTCTCCCTCTCCTCTCTCCTCTCCCCCTCCTTTCTCTCTTCTCCCCCTCCCCCCTCTCTTCTTTTTCCCCCCTCCCCCTCACCTCTCTTCTCTCCCACTCTCCTTTCCCCCCTCTTTCTCCCTCCCCCCCCGCCTCTCTTTCTCCCTCTCTCCCCCCCCCCCTCTCTCTTCTCTTCCCCTCCCCTCTCTCCTCCCCCTCTTTCACCTCACCCCCCCCCCTCTCCATCCCCTCCCCCTCTCTCCTCCCTCCCTCCCCCTTTCCTCCTCTCCCCCTCTCACCACCCCCCTCTCCCTCTCTCTCCCCCCCCTCCTCTCCTCCCCCTCCCTCCTCCCTCTCTCTCCCCTCCCCCTCTCCTCTCCCTCTCCTCCTCTCTCCTCCCCCCCTCCCTACCTCTCCTTCCGTTCCTCTGTCTCTCTCTCCCCCCTCCCCCCCCCCTTCTCTCCCCTCTCTCCCCTCTCCCCCCCCCCCTCTCTCTCCCCCCCTTCCCCCCTCTCTCCCTCCCTCCCTCCCTCGCCTCCTCCTTCCCTCTCTCTCCCTCCACCCCCTCTCTCTCTCCCTCTCTCTCCTCCTCCCTCTCCCTCTCCCCCTCTCCCCCTCCCTCTCCTCTCTCTCTCTCCGCCCCCCCCCCTTCTCCCTCCCTCCTCTCTCTCCCCCCCTCCTCCCCTCTCATTCTCTCCCTCTCTCCTCCCTATCCCCCTCCCTCTTCCCCTCTTCCTCCTCCTCTCCCCTCCCCCTCCCCCCTCTCCTCCTCTCTCCCTCCTCTCTCCCCCTCCCTCCCTCTCCCCTTCCCTCTCTCCCCCTCCCCCCTCCTCCCTCTCCCCCTCTCTCCCCTCCTCTCTCTCCCCCCCCTCCTCTCTCTCCCCCCCATCTCCCTCCTCTCCTCTCTCCCTCCTCTCCTCCCCCCTCCCCTCCCTCCTCTCTCTTCCCCCCCCCTCCTCCCCTCTCTCCCCCCCCCACCTCCCTCCCTCCTCTCTCTCCTCTCCCCTCTGTCCCTTCTCTCTCTCCCTAATCTCTCTCCCCCTTCTCTCCCCTTTCTCTCTCCTCCCCCTCCCTCCTCTCTCTCTATCCCCCCTCCTCCTTCTCCCCTCCCCTCTCTTCCCTTCCTCCCTCCCCCCCCTCTCCCCCTCCCCCCCTCTCCCCTCCCTCCTCTCTCTCTCCCTCCCCTCCCTCTCTCACCTCCCTCCCCCCTCCTCCCCTCCCTCCCTCTTCCCCCTCTCTCCCCTCCCCTCCTCTCCCCCCTCTCCCCTCCTCCCCTCCCCTCTCCCCTCCCCCACCCCCCTCCCTCTTTCCCCCTCCCCTCTCTCCCTCTCCCCCTCCCCTCTCTCCCCCTCTCCTCTCTCTTCCCCCTCCCCCCTCCCCGCCTCCTCCTCTCCCCCCTCTCCTCTCTCCTCCCCCTCCCCCTCTCTCTCTCCTCCCCCCCCTCCCCTCTCTCCTCCTCCCCTCCCTCTCCCCTCTCCCCCCCCCCTTCTCTCCTCTCTCCCCTCCTCCCTCCTCCCTCTCTATCCCCCTCCCTCCTCTCTTCTTTTCCCCTCTCTCTTCCTCCCTCCTCCCCTTCTCCTCCCTCCCTGCCCCCCCTCTCTCTCTCTCTCTCTCTCCCCCTCTCTCCCCCCCCTCTCCCTCTCTCTCCTCCCCCCCCCCCTCCCCCCCCCCCCCCCCCCCATGCACGATCTTTGTATGTCTGTCTACAGCGCCCCCTGGCGGTGGCGGGGGGCTCGGTGCATCGTCTCTGGTCCTCCGACTGCAGCGACCCCTGTCTATTGAAGACGGCGGTGCAGTGTCTCTGGTCCTCCGACTGCAGCGCTCCCCTGGTGGCGGGAGATCATTGGTGCAATTCACTTTCCCCACGGACGCTGCCCGACCCGCTGAGTTACTGCAGCACACTGTGACCTTCTTCCCATGATGCATGTCGCACCTCCCCCCACCCACGTGACTCAGCGCCAATCACCACCGGTCCCCCTCGGTGACGTCACGGCGCCGGTCGTTGTGTGACGTCACGGCGCCGGTGGCGGACGTGGGGGGGTGGGGGGGGGGTTCAACGCAGTGCCCGGATGCTCGGCACCCCCAGGTCGCTGCTGAGCCCCCATTTCTGCCCTGCCCTCCTTCCCTCTCTCCCCCTCCCACTCACTCCCCTCCCCACCTCCCTCTCTCTCCCTCTCTATCCCTCTATCCCTCTCCCCTCCTCTCTCCCACTCCCCTCTCTCTCCCCCCTCCCACTCACTCCCCTCCCCACCTCCCTCTCCACCTCCCTTCCCCCTCACACTCACTCCCTTCCCCACCTCCCTCTCTCTCCCCTCCCCTCACTCCCCTCTCTCTCTCTCTCTCTCCCCCTCTTTCTCTCCCCCTCTCTTTCTCACCCCTTCTCTCTCTCTGTCTCTCCCTCTCTCCCCCCCCCCTCTCTCTGTCCCTCCCCTTTCGCCCCCTCTCTTCCCCCCTCCCACTCACTCCCCCCCCCCCCCCCCCCCCCCCCGAAGAGCGTGGTGAATCTGTGGAATTCTCTGCCACAGAAGGTAGTTGAGGCCACAGTTCATTGGCTATATTTAAGAGGGAGTTAGATGTGGCCCTTGTGGCTAAAGGGATCAGGGGATATGGAGAGAAGGCAGGTACAGGATACTGAGTTGGATGATCAGCCATGATCATATTGAATGGCGGTGCAGTCTCGAAGGGCCGAATGGTCTCTACTCCTGCACCTATTTTCTATGTTTCCATGTTTCCACCATCCCCATCCCTCTTCCCCACTTGCCTCCCTCCCCTCCTCCCCTCCCCCCCACCCCTCCCCCTTCCCCCCCTCCTCCCTCCTCCCCCCTCCCCCCTCACCCTCACCCTTCATCTCCCCCCCCTCCCCCCCCCCCCCCCCCGCTCCCCTCACCCCCCCCTCCCCCCCCCCCCCTTGAACCACCAGTAATGTTCACACAATCTCATTGAAAAATATAAGATTGTTAAGGGCTTGGACATAGAGGGGGAGAGAAGGGATTTGACAATAGGAACTGTCATATGCTGAGAGAACGGAGCGGATGGGCTTGTACACTCTGGAGTTTAGAAGGATGAGAGGGTAACTCATTGAAACATAAGGTTGTTAAGGGCTTGGACACGCTTGGCATGTTCCCGATGTCCAGAACCAGGGGCCACACACATACAGTTTAAGAATAAGGAGCAAGCTATTTAGAATGGAGACGAGGAAACACTTTTTCGCACAGAGAGTGATGAGTCTGTGGAATTCTCTGTCTCAGAGGGTGGTGGAGGCAGGTTCTCTGGAGGCTTTCAAGAGAGAGATAGATAGGGCTCTTAAAAATAGCGGAGTCGGGGGATATGGGGAGAAGGCAGGAACGGGGTACTGATTGGGGATGATCAGCCATGATCACATTGAATGGCGGTGCTGGCTCGAAGGGCTGAATGGCCTACTCCTGCACCTATTTGATAAAAGGGTTTGAGTATAAGAGCAGGGAGGTTCTACTGCAGTTGTACATGGTTTTGGTGAGACCACACCTGGAGTATTGCACACAGTTTTGGTCTCCTAATCTGAGGAAAGACATTCTTGCCATAGAATGTACAGAGAATGTTCACCAGACTGATTTCTGGGATGTCAGGACTTTCATATGAAGAAAGACTGGATAGACTCGGCTTGAACTCGCTAGAATTTAGAAGATTGAGGGGGGGATATTATAGAAACTTACAAAATTCTTAAAGGGTTTGACAGGCTAGATGCAGGAAGATTGTTCCCGATGTTGGGGAAGTCCAGAACAAGGGGTCACAGTTTAATGATAAGGGGGAAATCTTTTAGGACTGAGATGAGAAAAACATTTTTTTTTTCACACACAGAGAGTGGTCAATCTGGAATTCTCTGCCACAGTTGAGGCTAGTTCATTGGCTATATATAAGAGGGAGGTAGATGTGCCCCTTGTGGCTAAAGGGATCAGGGGGTATGGAGAGAAGGCAGGTACAGGATACTGAGTTGGATGATCAGCCATGATCATATTGAATGGCGGTGCAGGCTCGAAGGGCCGAGTGGCCTCTACTCCTGCACCTATTTTCTATGTTTCTATTGTCTATTGTTACTAATGTCCTGTTTGCCAGCTTGTTGACCCTCTGTGTTCCCCTCCTGCAGGGTTTAGCTGTTGCTGTGGACGGAGAGACAGGGACGTGAGCGGCCTTTGAGGGCGGCCAGTATGCCAGTGAGCCACCCCCCCATCTGCTCGGTGTGCGGGCTGAGCTTCAAGGGACTGAGCTTTGGTGGAGGTAAACATGACGGGGTGCAACAAGAAGAAGCGTTATAAGTGCGATGTGTGTGGCAAGGCCTGGCAGTTCCCGAGCGACCTGGATACCCACCGGCGGGTGCACACGGGAGAACGCCCCTTCAGCTGCACGGACTGCGGCAAGAGGTTCAATACGGCGCGGGACCTGACGGTCCACCGGCGGGTGCACACGGGCGAGAGGCCCTACGGCTGCTCCACCTGCGGCAAGAGCTTCACCTGTTTGTCGGGGCTGCGGCGGCACGGGCGGGTGCACAGCAGCGAGCGGCCCTTCACCTGCTCCGACTGCGGCAAAGGCTTCAAGTCGCCCACGGAACTGAAGGAGCACAGGCGCGTGCACACCGGGGAGCGGCCCTACATCTGCAGCGACTGCGGCAAGGGTTTCAGCCGCTCCAGCAACCTACTGAAGCACCAGCGCAGCACCCACACCGGCGAGCGCCCCTTCACCTGCGCCCAGTGCGGCAAGGGCTTCACCCGCTCCGACAGCCTGCAGTCCCACCAGCAGGTGCACTCCGGCGAGAGGCCCTTTGTCTGCTGCGACTGTGGCCAGGACTTCAAGGCGGAGAAAGAGCTGAAGATCCACCAGCGGGTGCACACGGGCGAGAAGCCCTATGGCTGCTCCACCTGCGGCAAGAGCTTCGCCCGGTCGTGGGAGCTGCGGCAGCACCAGCGGGTGCACAGCAGTGAGCGGCCCTTCTCCTGCTCCGACTGCGGCAAGCGCTTCAAGTCGCCCAAGCAGCTGAAGGAGCACAGGTGGCTGCACACGGGGGAGCACCCCTACACCTGCAGCGAATGCGGCAAGGGTTTCAGCCGCTCCTACAGCCTGCTGCTGCACCGGCACGCTCACACCGGCGAAGACCCCTACACCTGCGCCCAGTGCGGCAAGGGCTTCACCTGCTCCAGCAGCCTGCTGCAGCACATGCACACCCACACCGGCGAGTGGCCCTTCACCTGCGCCCAGTGCGGCAAGGGCTTCATCCGCTCCAGCAGCATGCTGTACCACCAGCGCGTCCACACCGGCGAGCGCCCCTACACCTGCGCCCAGTGCGGCAAGGGCTTCACCCGGTCCGGCAGCCTGCTGTACCACCAGCGCACCCACACCGGCGAGCGCCCCTTCACCTGCGCCCAGTGCGGCAAGGGCTTCGCCCGCTCCACCCAGCTGCTGTGCCACCAGCGGGTGCACAACGTCGACTGTCCCATCCCCAGCCCGGTGTGTGAAGAGCACCTGGCCTCCCATGCCCTGTCTCATCAGCCTGTGCACACCAGTGGCCAGCCCTACGACTGCCCGGACTGTGGTGAGGCGTTTTACAGCTCACGGGGGTTGCGGCATCACCGGCGGGCCCACGCCAGCGAGCAGCTGCTCCCACTGCGGCAAGCGTTTCAAGAGAGCACGGGGGCTGCGGGACCACCAGCGGATACACACACCGTGATGGAGAAGGTGAGGACAGACTCTACGATGGCCGTATAAAACTGGACCATCATTGCTAGTGGCAGATTGTCTTTCCTCAGCTGCCGCAGGACGTACATAGAAACATAGAAAATAGGTGCAGGAGTAGAGGCCATTCGGCCCTTCGAGCCTGCACCGCCATTCGATATGATCATGGCAGATCATCCAACTCAGTATCCCATCCCTGCCTTCTCTCCATACCCCCTGATCCTTTTAGCCACAAGGGCCACATCTAACTCCCTCTTAAATATAGCCAATGAACTGGTCTCAACTACCTTCTGTGACAGAGAATTCCACAGATTCACCGCTCTCTGATTTTCTCATGTCGGTCCTAAAAGACTTCCCTCTTATCCTTAAACTGTGACCCCTAGTTCTTGACTTCCCCAACATCGGGAATAATATTACTGCATCTTGCCTGCCCAACCCCTTAAGAAGTTTGTAAGTTTCTATAAGATCCCCCCTCAATCTTCTAAATTCTAGTTAGTACAAACTGAGTCTATCCAGTCTTTCTTCATATGAATGTCCTGCCATCCCAGGAATCAATCTGGGGAACCTTCTCTTACATTCTCTATGGCAAGAATGTATTTCCTCACTTTAGGAGACCAAAACTGTACGCAATACTGCAGGTGTGGTCTCACCAAGACCCTGTACACCTGCATCTTCCTCTTTTGTTCACCCGTGGTCAGGGCTGTTGAACCCTCCACAGTCGCCGCTGCCGACGGTCCGATGTCCAAAGTAATTTTCGGCCCCATTTCCGTAACCGGCTTCCATCCCCGCACCAAAGATCTCACAGGATACTAGTGCTGAGACGGAAGCTGGAGACAAAATCAGGCAGTGAAGAAAGCGAATGGTATGTTAGCTTTCATAGCAAAAGGATTTGAGTATAGGAGCAGGGAGGTTCTACTGCAGTTGTACAGGGTCTTGGTGAGACCACACCTGGAGTATTGCGTACAGTTTTGGTCTATTGCGTACAGTTTTGGTCTCCAGTTTTGGTTTGACCTTTTTCCCATCATGCATGCTGGCCCCCACCGCATGACTCTGCGCAATGGCGGGGGGCGTGGCCGGCAGTCCCCCTCGGATTGGCGGTAACATCAGGGCGATGGTCGTACACAAAGATACTATACATCACCCATTCCTTCTCTCTAGAGATGCTGCCTGTCCCGCTGAGTTACTCCAGCATTTTGTATCCACCCATTACTTGCCAGGCTTTGTCCAGCCCCCATCTCTCTTGTCCAGCTTCCTCCTCCCCACCCTCTCCACTCAGTCTGAAGAAGGGTTTCAGCCCGAAACGTTGCCTATTTCCTTCGCTCCATAGATGCTGCTGCACCCGCTGAGTTTCTTCAGCATTTTTGTGTACCTTCGATTTTCCAGCATCTGCAGTTCCTTCTTAAACAATCTGAAGAAGGGTCCTGACTCAAAACGTCGTCTGTCCATTCCCTCTAAAGCGGTGGAAGAACTCAGTGGGTCAGGCGGCATCTGTAGAGGGAAGGGAATCCAAGGCAACCTCTATCACCTCTCCTTTCCAACATTCCCCACCAGGGCCGCCCTTAGGATGTGCGGGGCCCACTTGGGAACAATTTTCATAGAAATATCAACAAATAATTATAAATGAGTCACGTGTCGTGAGTAATATGAGACAGTCGGGTTTTAAAAAATATTAATCCCGCGCGTGTTCAGATTGTTCTCTCCGTAAAAATAAAAATAAATAAAGTAACAATTCAATTTGTTTCCAAAAGTCCTTCTTTCAGATTCTCAGATTCAGATTCAACTTGAATTGTCATTGTCAGTGTACAGTACAGAGCCAACGAAATGCAGTTATCATCTCCCTGGAAGATCGACATAAAATATGAGCAAGAAAGAAATCTATTTACATGCATACAGTCATAGTGTTTTTCCTGGTGGGAGGAGTGTCCGGGGGGAGGGGGGGGGCGGTGTGATTGGCAGTCACCGAGGTACAGTGTTGAGTAGTGTGACAGCCGCAGGGAACAAGCTGTTCCTGGACCTGCTGATCCGGCAACGGAGAGACCTGTAGCGTCTCCCGGATGGTAGGAGGGTAAACAGTCCATGGTTGGGCTGAGAGCAGTCCTTGGCGATGTTGAGCGCCCTCTGCAGACAACGCTTGCTTTGGACAGACTCAATGGAGGGGAGTGAGTGAGGAACCGGTGATGCGTTGGGCAATTTTCACCACCCTCTGCAGTGCTTTCTGGTCGGAGACAGAGCAGTTGCCATACCATACTGTGATGCAGTTGGTAAGGATGCTCTCGATGGTGCAGCGGTAGAAGTTCAACAGAATCTGAGGAGACAGATGGACCTTCTTCAGTCTACTCAGGAAGAAGAGACGCTGGTGAGCCTTCTTGACCAGAGTTGAGGTCTTGTGGGTCCAAGACTGGTCATCGGAGTTGTTGACCCCCAGGAACCTGAAGCTGGAAACACGTTTGATAGAAATATTCATTCCTATATTTATCAGGACTGTACCTTTAATTAATGATTTTAAGATGTTAGCATGTAATAAAAACAAGCTTTTAACCATATAACCATATAACAATTACAGCACGGGAACAGGCCATCTCGGCCCTACAAGTCCGTGCCGAACAATTTTTTTTTCCCCTTAGTCCCACCTGCCTGCACTCATACCATAACCCTCCATTCCCTTCTCATCCATATGCCTATCCAATTTATTTTTAAATGATACCAATGAACCTGCCTCCACCACTTCCACAGGAAGCTCATTCCACACCGCTACCACTCTCTGAGTACAGAAGTTCCCCCTCATATTACCCCTAAACTTCTGTCCCTTAATTCTGAAGTCATGTCCTCTTGTTTGAATCTTCCCTATTCTCAAAGGGAAAAGCTTGTCCACATCAACTCTGTCTATCCCTCTCATCATTTTAAAGACCTCTATCAGGTCCCAATTACTTTTGCAGTAATCCGGCAGAATGGATCACAAATCGGCCTTGCAGTAGCTGAGAAAACATAGATAAGAACTGTTCCCATCCTTATGACACTCCATGATAATGCTATCATCCTGTATATGTGTTTCCAAACAATAAGGTCTTATTTTTTACTTTGGCAGGTGGTCTCCTCCCTATAAACTCCCTGCCTCCCTAACCTTCATTCATATAATGGAAAATTACTAACCATGTGCTTATGGTTGTTGTATTAGTATAAAGATGTGTGAATTCTCTGTATTGTCAGTCAGAAATAGCACCGGCATTTGCTTGGGTCTTTCTCTCACCATGGTGACAAGTAAAGCTATTGCAGAGATTTTCTGCCTCTTTGATTTATTTGAGCATAAACATTCAGGTTATATCTTTAATACTGTTGCTGGTGTAGTGGGGAAAAATATTTCTAACAACGTTCCACCTCCGTCCCGTTAATGTGGATAGGGGTGTGCGTGCCGCCCCTAGACTTCCTGAAGTCTACAATGAGCTACAATGAACAAGTCTACATTTTCTGAATTACTGAATGAGTGAGGGGTGGAGGGTGACGGCAGGTGGAAAGATGGTGGGGAAAAACGGAAGCACACCGGGACAACATGAATCAGTTGTCATCTTATTGAATGACTATACTAGTTCCTGGTCCGAGAACACTGACACAATTATCAAGAAAGCTCAACAGAGCCTCTACATCCTGAGAAGATTACGCAGAGTCGGATTGTCAAGGAGGACTCTCTCTAACTTCTACAGGTAAACAGTAGAGAGCATGCTGACCGGTTGCATCGTGGCTTGGTTTCGACAACTTGAGCGCCCTGGAGAGGAAAAGACTACAAAAAGTAGTAAACACTGCCCAGTCCATCATCGGCTCTGACCTTCCTTCCATCGAGGGGATTTATCACAGTCGCTGCCTCAAAAAGGCTGGCAGTATCATCAAAGACCCACAGCATCTTGGCCACACACTCATCTCCCTGCTACCTTCATGTAGACACATGGAAAACTAGGTGCAGGAGTAGGCCATTCGGCCCTTCGAGCCTGCACTGCCATTCAATATGATCATGGCTGATCACCCAACTCAGTATCCTGTACCTGCCTTCTCTCCATACCCCCGATCCTTTTAGCCACAAGGGCCACATCTAACTCCCTCTTAAATATAGCCAATGAACTGTGGCCTCAACTACCTTCTGTGGCAGAGAATTCCACAGATTCACCACTCTCTGTGTGGGAGAAAAAAATGTTTTCTCATCTCAGTCCTAAAAGATTTCCCCCTTATCCTTCAACTGTGTGTGACCCCTTGTTCTGGACTTCCCCAACATTGGGAATAATCTTCCTGCATCTAGCCTGTCCAACCCCTTAAGAATTTTGTAAGTTTCTATAAGATCCCCCCTCAATCTTCTAAATTCTAGCGAGTACAAACCTCCGGGAACCTCCGCAAGGGATTGAATTCCATCCCTCACCAGCAGAGCTACCCCCCCTCCTCTGCCCACCTGCCTGTCCTTTCTATAGGATGTATAACCCTGAATATTAAGTCCTCAGGCCCGATCCTCCGTGCAGCCACGTCTCAGTAATCCCCACAATGCCATATGGGATGGCAGGACTTCCATATGAAAAAAGACTGGATAGACTCGGCTTGTACTCGCTAGAATTTAGAAGATTGAGGGGGAATTTTATAAAAACTTACAAAATTCTTAAGGGGTTGGACAGGCTAGATGCAGGAAGATTGTTCCCGATGTTGGGGAAGTCCAGAACAAGGCTTCACAGTTTAAGGATAAGGTGGAAGTCTTTTAGGACCGAGATGAGAAAATCATTTTTTACACAGAGAGTGGTGAATCTGTGGAATTCTCTGCCACAGAAGGTAGTTGAGGCCACAGTTCATTGGCTATATTTAAGTGGGAGTTAGATGTGGCCCTTGTGGCTAAAGGGATCAGGGGGTATGGAGAGACGGCAGGTACAGGATACTGAGTTGGATGATCATCCATGATCATATTGAATGGCGGTGCAGGCTCGAAGGGCTGAATGGCCTCTACTCCTGCACCTATTTTCTATGTTAAATTTAAATTTCTATAAGATCCCCCCTCAATCGTCTAAATTCTAGCGAGTACAAACCTCCGGGAATATCCGCAAGGGACTGAATTCCATCCCTCACCAGCAGAGCTCCCCCCCCCCCCCCCCCCCCCCCCCCTCTGCCCACCTGCCTGTCCTTTCTATAGGATGTATAACCCTGAATATTAAGTTCCCTGGCCCGATCCTCCTGCAGCCACGTCTCAGTAATCCCCACAATGTCATATCTACCAACCTCTAACTGAGCCTCAAGCTCATCGACTTTATTTCTAATACTTCGCGCATTCATATACAATACTTTTAATTCCTTACGCATCTCACCTTTCCCATCGATCCCTGTTACACTTGGCCCTACGCTCCTATCCCTTTGTGAGCTTCCTTCCCCGTTAATTCTGGGGTCATTAACCATCCCTTTACTCTCCAGTTCTCTTTAACTCCGTCCTCGACTATTTTTCACACAGAGAGTGGTGAATCTCTGGAACTCTCTGCCACAGAAGGTACTTGAGGCCACAGTTCAGTGGCTATATTTAAGAGGGAGTTAGATGTGCCCCTTGTGGCTAAAGGGATCAGGGGGTATGGAGAGAAGGCAGGTACAGGATACTGAGTTGGATGATCAGCCATGATCATATTGAATGGCGGTGCAGGCTCGAAGGGCCGAATAGCCTCTACTCCTGCACCTATTGTCTATGTTTCTATCCCATTTGACACTACAGATAGATATCGATATAGAGGAAAGCTTATCAAATTAACAAGCAACAAGACACACAGCCACATCAAATGACATTTCACAGAAACATCCACCACATTCCTCACCGTGATGGAAGGTAATAAAGTTCAATCCTCCTCGTTTGTTCACCCGGGGTCGGGGCTGTTGAACCCTCCGCAGTCGCCGTTGCCCACCGCGCGATGTCGTCGTGTTGGAATGACCAGAACACCGGCATCGGGGGCGGATTGGAACACTCCACCACATAGAAACATAGAAAATAGGTGCAGGAGTAGAGGCTATTCAGCCCTTCGAGCATGCACCGCCATTCAATATGATCATGGCTGATCATCCAACTCACTATCCTGTACCTGCCTTCTCACTATACCTCCTGATCCCTTTAGCCACAAGGGCCACATCTAACTCCCTCTTAAATATAGCCATTGAACTGTGGCCTCAACTACCTTCTGTGGCAGAGAATTCCACAGATTCACCACTGTCTGTGTGTGAAAAAAAATGTTTTTCTCATCTCGGTCCTAAAAGATTTCCCCCTTATCCTAAAACTGTGTGTGACCCCTTGTTCTGAACTTCCCCAACATCGGGAACAATCTTCCTGCATCTAGCTTGTCCAACCCCTTAACATGGAGCTCCTGAGTCGGACACTTCTCACAAGCGACCGCGGGCTTCACGGTGTTAAAGTCCACAGCCCCGAGGTTGAAGATCTTCACAGGCAATTCTTTTCATAGCAAAGTTACACCAGTCATTGAAAGTAGGCATGCAGGTGCAGCAGGCAGTGAAGAAAGCCAATGGTATGTTAGCATTCATAGCAAAAGGATTTGAGTATAGGAGCAGTTGTACAGGGTCTTGGTGAGACCATTCCTGGAGTATTGCGTACAGTTTTGGTCTCCTAATCTGAGGAAAGACATTCTTGCCATAGAATGGCACCAGAGTACAGAGGTACAGAGAAGGTTCACCAGACTGATTCCTGGGATGGCAGGACTTTCATATGAAGTAAGACTGGATAGACTCGGCTGGTACACGCTAGAATTTAGAAGATTGAGGGGGGATCTTATAGAAACTTATAAAATTCTTAAGGGGTTGGACAGGCTAGATGCAGGAAGATTGTTCCCAATGTTGGGGAAGTCCAGAACAAGGGGTCACAGTTTAAGGGTAAGGGGGAAATCATTTAGGACCGAGATGAGAAAAACATTTTTCACACACAGAGTGGTGAATCTCTGGAATTCTCTTCCACAGAAGGTAGTTGAGCCCAGTTCATTGGCTATATTGAAGAGGGAGTTAGATGTGGCCCTTGTGGCTAAAGGGATCAGGGGGTATGGAGAGAAGGCAGGTACAGGATACTGAGTTGGATGATCAGCCATGATAATTTTGAATGGCGGCGCGGGCATGAAGGGCCGAATGGCCTCTACTCCTGCACCTAATTTCTATGTTTCTATGTTTATACAGCCATCGTAGAGTCTGTCCTCACCGTGTCCATCGTGGTGTGTGTATCCGCTGGTGCTCCCACAGCCCCCGTGCTCTCTTGAAACGCTTGCCGTAGTGGGAGCAGCCGCTCGCAGGCGTGGTTCCGCCGGTGCTGCTGCAACCCCCGCGGGCTGTCAAACGCCTCACCACAGTCCGGGCAGTCGTAGGGCGGGCCACTGGTGTGCACGTGCTGGTGAGACAGGGCGTGCGAGGCCATGGCAAAGTGCTCTCCACACACCGGGCTGGGGACGGGGTGATCGCAGGCTTGCGCACGCTGGTGGGACAGCAGGTTGGAGGAACGGGTGAAGCCCTTGCCGCACTGGTCGCAGGTGAAGGGGCGCTCGCCGGTGTGGGTGCGCTGGTGCACCAGCAGGCTGTTGGAGCGGGTGAAGCCCTTGCCGCAGTCGCCGCATGTGTAGGGCCGTTCCCCCCGTGTGCAGCCGCCTGTGCACCGTCAGGTTCGTGGACGACTTGAAGCCTTTGCCGCAGTCGGAGCAGGAGAAGGGCCGCTCACTGCCGTGCACCTGCTGGTGTCACCACAGCCCTGATGACCGGGTGAAGCTCGTGCCGCAGGTGGAGCAGACATAGGGCTTCTCGCCCGTGTGAACCCGCCGGTGGTCCTTCAGCTCTTGCGCCCCCTTGAAATCCTGGCCACAGTCGGAGCAGACAAAGGGCCTCTCGCCGGAGTGCACCCGCTGGTGGGACAGCAGGTGGTCCGAGCGGGTGAAGCCCTTGCCGCACTGGGTGCAGATGAAGGGGCGCTCGCCGGTGTGGGTGCGCTGGTGCTTCAGCAGGCCGCTGGAGCAGGGAAAGCCCTTGCCGCAGTCGCTGCAAGTGTAGGGGCGCTCGCCGGTGTGGGTGCGCTGGTGCTGCTTCAGTTCCTTGGATGTCTTGAAGCCTTTGCCGCAGTCCGAGCAGGTGAAGGGATGCTCACCGCCGTGCACCCGCCGGTGCTGCCACAGCCCCGACGACCGGGTGAAGCTCTTGCCGCAGGTGGGGCAGCCATAGGGCTTCTCGCCCGTGTGCACCCGCCGGTGGATCTTCAGGTTTTCCCCCCACGTGAAGTCCTTGCCGCAGTCGGAGCAGCCAAAGGGCCTGAGGAAGGGACGTTCGTCGGTGTGCACCCGCTGGTGGGACAGCAGATTGGTGGAGCGTGAGAAGCCCTTGCCGCACTGGGCGCAGGTGTAGGGGCGCTTGCTGGTGTGGGTGCGCTGGTGCACCAGCAGCTTACAGGACTGGGTGTATCCCTTGCCACAGTCGCTGCAGGTGTGGGGGCGTTCCCCCGTATGCACGAGCCGGTGCACCTTCAGGACCCTGGACGTCTTGAAGCCTTTGCCGCAGTCGGAGCAGGTGTAAGGGCGCTCGCCGGTGTGGGTGCGTTGGTGCTCCACAAGGGAGCAAGACTGGATGAAGCCCTTGCCGCAGTCGCCGCAAGTGTAGGGGCGCTCCCCCGTGTGCTGGCGCCTGTGCACCTTCAGGTCCGCAGACAACTTGAAGCCTTTGCCGCAGTCAGAGCAGGTGAAGGGCCGCTCGCTGCTGTGCACCCGCCGGTGATCCCACAGCCTTGACAACCAGGTGAAGCTCTTGCCACATGTGGAGCAGACATAGGGCTTCTCGCCTGTGTGCACCCGCCGGTGGATCGTCAGGGCCCTGGCCATCTTGAAGTTCTTGTCGCACTCCGTGCAGTGGAAGGGGCGTTCTCCCGTGTGCACCCGCCGGTGAGCCTCTGGGTCGCTTGGGTACTGCCATGCCTTGCCGCACACGTCGCACTCATAAAGCATCTTGTTGTGGTCCTCCACCGAAGCTCAGCCCCTCAAAGCTCAGCTCGCACACCGAGCAGCAGGGGGGGCTCACCGGCACCCCGCCCTCAATGGCCGCTCACATCCCCGTCTCTCCATCCACAGCAACGGCTCCTAAACCCTGCAGGAGGGGAACACAGAGGGTCAACAAGCTGGCAAACAGGACCTTACTAACATGAACATTACTAGTGCTTGAAGGGGGGGGGAGGGCAGGGAGGTGAGGTGAGCGGGGGGGAGTGAGGCAGGGAGATGAAGGTGTGGGGGTGAATGGGGAAAAGGGAGGCGGGAGGCGGGAGGGAGGAGAGAGATGGTGAGGAGGCAAGTGGGGAAGGGGGATGAGGATGGTGGACTTGAGGGAAGGGGATGAGGGGGGAGGAAGGCAGGCGAGAAGTGGGGGCTCAGCACCAACCAGGGGGCGCTGCAGCCGGAGGATCATAGACGCTGCACCGCCGTCTTCAATAGACAGGGGGCGCTGCAGTCGGAGGACCAGAGGCGATGCACCGAGCCCCACTCCCTCCGCCGCCAGGGGGCGCTTCAGACAGACAGACAAAGACGGTGCATGGGGGGGGGGGGGGGAGGGGGAGGGGGGAGGGGGAGGGGGGAGGGGGGGGGAGAGGAGGGGAGGGGGGAGAGAGAGAGGAAGGGGAAAGGGAGAGAGAGGGAAGGGGGAGAGAGAGAGGGGGAGGGAAGGAGAGAGAGAGGGGAGGGGGGAGAGAGAGGGGAGGGGGGGGAGAGTAGGGGAGAGTAGGGCTCCTCACTGCCCCAGGGGGAGAGAGGGGGAAGGGTGAGACCCAGGGGGGTGAGGGAGGTGTAGTGGAGGGGGGGAAAGCAAGTTCAAGTTCAAGAGAGTTTATTGTCATGTGTCCCTGTATAGGACAATGAAAATTCTTGCTTTGCTTCAGCACACAGAACATAGTAGGCATATTACTACAAAACAGATCAGTGTGTCCATATACCATAATATAAATATATACACACACATGAATATTTGTGTTTATTGTGTTTTTGTCATTTTTACTATATGTAGGACAGCAAGGCAACAAATTCCGTTCAGACAACAAGGTCTGAATGACAATAAAGGCTACTTTGACTTTGATAAACTGATAAAGTGCAAGTAACAGATAATGGGTTATTAATAATCACAGTTTTCTAATCAAGCAAGTGGAAGAACTCCCGCCACCAGGGGTCGCTCCAGAGGGAACACAAGGAGGGAAGAGACAGAGACTAAGACTTTTGCCTCCATCACAGTGAGGAGGTGCCTGGTGAACTCACTGTGGTGGATGTTAATTTGTGTTTATTGTGTGTTTTGTTGTTTATTGGGGGGAGGGAGAGGGGTGCT
>NW_026575585.1:0-41253 GCF_028641065.1 Leucoraja erinaceus
GTGTGAATGCGAACGTGTAGCTGGCGTAACCGGATTTTTTTTTTTTTTTAGTGAACATTCATCGTCCTCGTGGAATCTGCGGGCCTGTGTCCAAGCTGTATCCTGTAAACTAAACTAAATTAATAAAATACAATGCAAATAACACAATGCCAGCATCACATGGTGTGCTCACGGGGAAAGATTACGGAGAGATCCCATCACACAGGGAATGAAACGCACCCGGCACATCCTACAAAGTCCGATCCGAGAAACTAACAATTGTTGGATGTTGCCAGGACTAGTGGGTCTTGGCTCAGGGAGAGGTTGAGTAGGCTGGGTCTCTATTCCGTGGAGCGGAGGATGATGAGGGGTGATCTTATAGAGATGTACAAAATCATGATGGGAATAGTTCAGTTATATGCACAGCATCTCTTAAACCCAGATGAGGCGAATCGAGGTCCAGAGGATGTAGGTTTAGTAGGTTTATGAGGGATAGCCTTTTCACACACAGTTTGGTGGGTGTATGCTACAACCTACCAGAGGAGGTAGTTGAGGCTGGGAATATCCCATCATTTAAAAAGTATATGGACAGGTACATGGATAGATCAGGTTTGAGGTATATGGACCAAATGCAGGCAGGTGGGACTGTTGTAGCTGGGATATGTTGGCAGGTGTGGGCATGTTGGGCCGAATGGTCTGTTTCTTCGCTGTAGCACTCTATGCTTAAATGCTTCTATGATTGACTTACGAATCGCGACGTATAACTTCGCCTAAATTTGCGAGCTCCAATACAGCCGCCGCGTTGAAAAATCCAACCACGTTTTCTGGTGGGACCTTCTGGAAATCTAACTAGGAATCCAGTGAGGAACTGGTTGAGTTCAACAGCCCTGTTATTCCACTACATGTCCACTAGAGGGCTCGCAGGCTTACGCCAGTCTATTCCCTCTGAATCCGGTTAATGTCAGACATGCGCTGCTCACCGTGTGACTGGCCGAGTGTTAGTGTCAGGATCCATCCACTCACCGCGAATTGTCGGACGTTAAACAAACGACTCAGTGTGTGATTAATACGATATCAGCACAACGTTAACCCACACACGTTAGTTTGGGACAAATGAGGGTGAGATACATATCAAGGTTGCCATTGACCTGCGGCAATAGAGGTCGATCGGCAGGATGTTGGAATCAAGCAGCTTTTTCAGCAACAAAGGAGGTCGTTTGGTCCCTCGTATGCAAATAGTCCAAAATGTGAATCTTTGCGCTGGTCCGTGGCCCTGCGCTTGACAGGACTTCAAGTACACATCTCACTGTTGTTTACACGTGCTAGGCTTCCCTCCTCTCTTGCCTTCTAGACCAACAAGATGCCCCTTCATGTGTCAATGTATTTCCTTTTCCTTTTCAATCATTTAATACATTCTCTAAATAACCCCTAATTATTGACACTTTAAGAGTCAATGAGTCATAGTGATAAGACAGTGGAAACAGGCGCTTGGCCCAACTTGGCCCAACCGACCAACATGCTCCAGCTACACAGGTCCCATCTGCCTGCGCTTGGTCCATATCCCTCCAAACCAGACCTATCCATGTACTCGTTTAAATGTATCTTAGTTGTTGGGATAGTCCCAGTTTCAGCTGCTTCATGTGGCAACTTGTTCCATACACCCACCACCCTTAGTGTGAAAAAGTCACCCCTCGAAATCCAATTAAATATTTCCCCCTTTATATTGAACCTATGTCCGCTGGTCCTCGATTCCCCTAACCTGGGCAAGAGTGTGAATCTGCCCATTCTAGACCTCTCATGAATATCTACACCTCTATAAGGTCACCCGTCATCCTCCTGCGCACCAAGGAATGGAGATCCAGCGTACTCAAACTCCCCCTCTAGCTCACACCCTCTAGTGCTAGCAGTATCCTCGTCAATATTCTCTCAACCTTTTCCAGCTTGACAATATCTTTCTTATAACATGGAACACAATATTCTAAATGCCTTGTCACCAACGTCTTATACAACTGCAACATGACCTCCCAACTTATATACACATACTTTATCGAACAGTTGAGATTTAGTTACAGTAGATTGTGAAGAAGGCAGCGAGTGTGAGAGCGGTGGTTACTGAATCAGACTTACTTTCCCCATTAAAAACATATTGAGGGTAGTGATGTGAGACTTACACGAGATACACAAGGTCGTCGCATTGGCGAAGGTAGTAGAGCTACTGAATCACAGCGCCAAAACTCCGGGTTCGATCCTGGCCTAAGGTGCTATCTGTTTCGCGTTTGCACCAACTGCTTGCCTCCCTGTGAATTTCCTCCAATTGCTTCGGCTTCTTCCATCCTCCCGAAGACCTTTGGCTTTGCAGGTTACATGCATTCGGTGATAACACCCATTGTGTGCAGGGAGTGGATGCGAGCGGGGTATAACTTACAATCATTCTTAATGGGTCTTAAGGGGTTGGACAGGCTAGATGCAGGAAGATTGTTTCCGATGTTGGGGAAGTCCAGAACAAGGGGTCACAGTTTAAGGATAAGGGGGAAATCTTTTAGAACCGAGATGAGGAAAACATTTTTCACACAGAGTGGTGAATCTCTGGAATTCTCTGGCACAGAAGGTAGTTGAGGCCAGTTCGTTGGCTATATTTAAGAAGGAGCTAGATGTGGCCCTTGTGGCTAAAGGGATCAGGGGTTATGGAGAGAAGGCAGGTACAGGATACTGAGTTGGATGATCAGCCATGATCATATTGAATGGCGGTGCAGGCTCGAAGGGCCGAATGGCCTCTACTCCTGCACCTATTGTCTATGTCTCTATGTTTCTATAACGTTTCACCAGTGTAATGTATTCATGCATATTCATGTATACGTTAATGCGTTGGTGTTCAAAATAAACAGGGGATGTTGGGTAGTAAACCTCTCTCTCGTGATCCAGGCAACCTGAGTGTAATTTGTTACTCATTCTTGCGTCCGGAATATAACACAATTGGCGACGAGGATGGGATAGAATTGTGAACTCATCCTTTAAATACAATGCAGGACTGTTGTGCAACATGCAGTATTGTTTAACGTTTTAAACAGTAAATACGGAGTGTGCCGCGGTTGTTTGCGAGCTGGACACGATAGGCCGCAGATCCTTCTCTGCAGGGGACTGTAGTTTCAAACAGCAGCTGGACAAATCGTCGATAATTTGTCATGCTCTCTCTATGTTGTGTCTGTGTGGCAAGATATCGTCCTTGGGTTTGTGTAAGATTTTTTTTGTCGAGTTGCTCAAGCTGAGCCTTTGTACAGCTAAGTGTTAGGTGAATTGATAAACCGGAACAGACAGGAAAAAGGGTACATTTAACGGACAAAATAGAAGAGAACGACACGATGCAGCGTCCACGGGCTATATTGGAAACCTTGGCAATGTTGACAAGTGTATAGAGACGTTCAGCTCCCATGTGGAGAGAGCAAACATGTTTTTAACGGCATACAACATAATGGAGTTTAGTGGTGAAGGAGACATAGTGGCTGAAACAAATAAGGCCCTTTGCGAACGCATGACAGCGATTCTGCTCACAGAGATCGGTCCTGAAGTGTACGGCACACTCGTGAATCACCTTGCACCCTTAAAGGCAAAAAGACGTGACAGTCAATGACATTATAAAGAAGTTGCAGGAGCACCTCAACCAAAGCCTCTGGAAATTGCAGAAAGCTATATATTTGGCACTATAAACCAGAAGCTGGATGAGACAATCAATTAGTACATTTTTGCCTTGAAAAACGTGACTTTGCGCTGTAACTTTGGAGCCTTTCTCGGATGCGCACTACGCGACAGATTTGTTTGTGGTCGTCAAGTGGATGAACGAATTCAGTCCAAACTCGTGAACACTCCAGATCTTACAATCGAGAAAGCATGCAAGATTGGCAACAATGGAGATGGCATCAAAGAATGCTCGCGAGTTTCGTCCACCATGGACTGCAGTGGCCGTTTACAGTCACAAGGCAGTGCCTATGGTCAAAGCAAGAGGTGTTAAACCAAAACCAAAGTATGGCGAGTTCAGGCAGTTGTTATCGTTGCAACGGTAATCACTCATCCCAATTTTATCAGTTCAAAATGGCCAAGTGTTATAACTGCTAGAAAAAAAGGCCATATCACCCCAGCATGTCGGGCCAAACATAACACAGGAAACCAACAATCTGCGGGAATCAAGCGACAACACCAGAAATTAGTTCACAACCTGGAGATGAACTCAGATAGAAATGAACTTGGGTTATACACCATTTATGCAAACAAAATAGATAGGCCTTGACCAGCCAATGCAAGGACTTTCGTACGAAACTATTGATGAATGAACAGTTAAAGGATACGTGTATTGACGCGGCAGCAGATTGTTCGGTCATGAGCAAAGACCTGAACCAAACACAGTTCCCACAGACACCATTGTTTGAGAGTAAGGTCAAGCTGACAACCTACTCGGGCGAAGTTTTGGAGACTTGTGGACAAATGAACTGTAAAGTTCAGCATTATGGTCAGTCAGTAACACTGCCCGTCATAGTGGTCAGCTACAGAAATAAACCAACCCTCCTGTCAAAGGATTGGCTGATTATAATAGAGTTAGACTGGAAGAACATTTTCAGAGTCCATTTGTCCAAATCACGTCATGAAAACGTTACAAGCAAACATGCAAACATTTTTTGCTGACTGGTACATGCAAATAACAGGGTACTATGCACACATTCCACTTAGGCAAGATGTGAAACCTATTTCATTGTCGACCAAGACCTGTACCATATGCACTAAAGCAACAAGTGGAGGTAGAACTCGACAAATTAGGGCGTAATGGAGTACTCGTGAAGAAAGACCAGATTAACTGGGCAACGTCAATTGTGGCCGTACCCAAGGCCGACAAAACTGTTCGATTATGTGGTGACTACAAAGTCACAATCAACCAAGCCGTTGATGACAAATAACATCCGTTACCAACCTCGCAAGATCTTTACGCAGAAGTTAGCGGAGCAAGAGTCTTCACTAAACTGGACTTGTTTCACGCTTATGCCCAACTCAATGTTGACAAGGAAAGTCAGCAGTACGACTATCAACACACATTAGGACTTGCATTCATGTACAAAGCTGCGTTACGGTGTGAAATCCTCCCCAAAACATTTCCAGGCTGTGATGGACAAAATGTTACAAGGCATTCCACACTGAGTGTACAACCAGGATGACCTGTGATATTCACAGAAGGCACGGTAGAACATCTGGAAATCCTTGAGCAACTTCTCACACGACTGAACTGCCACAATGTCAAACGGCGACAACGTAAATGTACATTTGCAGTCAATGACAGTCTACCTTGGACTCAAAGGAGATGACAACAGACTTCGCCCCGTGAAGGCGAAAGTTGAAGCAATAGTAAATGCTCCAAAACCCAACAATGTGTCAGAGTTACGTTCATTCCGTGGGATGGTGAAGTTCTATGCACGATTCCTTCCAGATTTAGCAACTGTGCTAAAGCCACTACATCATCTGCTATATAAGATGTGAAATGGTCGTGGGGAAAGGAACTGCAACGTGCATTTGTCATCTGCAAGGAGAACTTAACAATGGCAAACTTCTTGTTCACAACGATACGACACGCGAGATGGAACTTCAAGTTATGGTGTAGGTGCAGTGATCTCCTACATAATGAATGATGAGCAGTAAAAGTCTATTGCTTTTGCATCCTACACCCTGTCATCGAGTGAACGCAATTACACCCTGTCATCGAGTGAACGCAATTATGTGGTTCTTGTCCTGCTGGACCTATCTGCCTCCTTTGATACAGTGGACCATGGTATCTTAATATCTCGGTTACAGTACCTGGTGGGCATTTGTGGCAGCGCCCTGGGATGGTTCAGGTCTTATCTGGCAGACAGAACTATGTGTGTAAGCCTTGCTGGTTTTGAATCCTCCTCCGCTCCTCTGTCATATGGGGTTCCACAGGGCTCAATTTTAGGGTCCCTGCTTTTCTCACTGTACTTACTTCCTCTGGGTTCCATTCTTAGAAAGCATGGCATCTCTTTAATTGTTATGCTGATGATAGCCAACTATATATGCCGCTGAGGAAGGAAGATGCCTTTTCTGTCAAATCACTTCTGTCTTGTCTTGAGGACATTAAGTCCTGGATGGCCCTAAACTTTCTAGGATTTAATGAAAAGAAGACAGAGGTGATATTGTTTGGTCCAAATGGCTGCCATGAACCTCCCCCTGTTGACTTCGGTCCCCTGGCATGGTCTGTGAAGCCGACAGTTTTGGACCTGGGTTTTAGGATGGACAGTGATTTTAAATTAGATCATCAAATAGGCGCGGTGGTTAAGTCCAGCTTCTTTCACCTAAGGCAGCTGGCAAAGGTGAAGCCCATTCTTGAGCGGCAGCATTTTGAAACAGTAATCCATGCCTTTATCACATCTAGGCTGGATTGCTGTAACGCGCTCTATTTTGGTGTTGCTCGATCTTCCCTGGCTCGTCTCCAGTTGGTTCAAAATGCTGCTGCTCGACTTTTAACTGGAACTCGAAAGAGGGAGCACATATCGCCAATTCTGGCCTCCCTCCACTGGCTCCCGGTGTACTTTCCAGTTCATTTTTAAATTATTTTATTTGTTTTTAAATCTTTAAATGGGCTCGCCCCGCCTTACCTCTCTGAGCTGCTTCATCCATACGCTCCTGCCCGGCGCCTCAGGTCAGCTGATCAGCTGCTCCTGGAGGTACCGAGGTCTAAGCGGACGCTCAGAGGGGATAGAGCCTTCTCTGTTGCTGCTCCGGCGCTATGGAACACTCTGTCGTTGCACATCAGACAGGCCCCCTCACTGTCCATCTTCAAAACCATATTAAAACACATTTATTTCCTTGGCTATCGACCTTGCTTGAGACTTTGCTCATATTTTAGTGCTTTTAATGTTTTTAATTTTATTGTTTGTACTCTCTCTTTTAATGTTTTTATTGTCGTGTAAAAATTTTTTGTCCATGATTAGTCATGTACAGCACTTTGTTGCAACAGTGGTTGTTTTTAAAGTGCTCTATAAATAAATATATTATTATTATTACATACATATATACACACACACATATATATCACACACACACACACACATATATATTCACACACACACATATATTCACACACACACACATATATACACACACACATACACACACACACATACACACACACATATTTACACACACACACACACACACATACACATATACATACACACACACACATATTCACACACACACATATATATATTCACACACACACACACATACACACACACACACACACACATATTCACACACACACACATATATATATATATATATATATATATATTCACACACACACAAACACTAAAATACACTGTGCAAAACTAATTTTTTTTTAAACGTATTTTATACTCATATTCCTGTGCAGCTGGAGGACTGCTCCAACAAAATTTCGCTGTCTTGTACAATGACAATAAAGATTACTATTATTATATTCAAATCCTGCGGTAGAGTCTTTTGCTGAAACAAACTGCTGCTATTAAATAACGTCCAACAAACACATACTTACCATAGAGAAAGCAGCCGAATATTTGAACGAATCTTCAAATCCTGTTGTAGTCTGTGGCTGAAACACAATGCAGCTTTTGCTGAAAGACAATGCAGCTTTTGCTGAAACACAATACAGCTTTTGCTGCAACAAACACACAACATTTACCAGTTCTGTAGAATTATTCAAGACCTCGTGCACTCCGCCTTCAGCAGGCAGCGCCATCTTACCTCCGACCGGAAATGACTTCATCGCCGCCATCTTGCCTCCGACCGGAAATGACGTCATCGCCACCGGCTTACCGATCATCAGAAACGACGTCATCGCCGCCATCTTGCAACCGCCAAAATCACAAAATGAGCGCCAATTTTAAATGTAAACACAGTTCTGGTCCAAATAAAAAGCTTTATTCCGCGTGAAAACGTTGCAACAGATGCATTTCAATTTACATAAACATTTCAAAGACAATACGGACATCATGCTTTAGTCACCTGAAGACGGGTATACAAATGCATTTCATGTTCAATACACATTTCAAAGATAATATAGATAGACACATTTGCAAATGCTTTTTATTTTCAATACACATTTCAAAGACAATATATATAGACGAATATACAAATGCATTTCATGTTCAATCCACATTTCAAAGACAATATAGATAGACAAATTTGCAAATGCTTTTTATTTTCAATACAAATTTGCCAAGAAACTTCAGACCATGGTGAATGGTGAACAACAGACCAATTGGCTGAAAAAGCATATGCAGGGGACTCACCTTAGAGTAGAGCCGCAGCTCAGAGAGCCGCGACCTTTTCACTTCGTGGTCCGGAAGAAAGTGATTGAAGCAGGACACTTCCTGGTTTTATAGTCCCTCCCTCCCCCTGCTGCCAACGGGGGCAGCAGAGAGAATGGGGAATGCTGTAAAAACATTAATATCTCGATCATATTTCATCGACGGGAAAAATGCGGCAGAAGGGGGGCTCTAAGCGAGGTGGCCAAAAATGACGGCCGTAGGTGGCGGCGTTCTCTCGGAAATCGCACCACAGATCGCCAAAAGCGGTCAAGAACAGAGTTTTAGTAATATAGATTTAACGGTAAAACTAACCATGTACCTGTTGTTTTTATCTCCTCTCCTCCCCTCCTCCTTTCTCGTACCCCTATCCGGTCAGTCTACCCACCCAACACCATTTCCTGCCTAATGTGGATTTCCTTCAGTTCCTTCGTCACCCCACATCCTCTGGCCACTGGTACGTCAGGAAGATTGTTTGCGTAATCCTTAGTGAAGACAGATCCAAAGTACCTGTTCAAATCATCTGCCATTTCCTTGTTTCCTATAATAAATTCACCCGCTTCTATTTTTAAGGACTCTACTTTGGTCTGAACTATGTTTTATTCCGCTTCACATACCTAAATAAGCTTTTACTATCCTGTTTTATATTCTTGTCTAGATTAGCTTCGTATCTCATCTTTTTCCCTGTATTCCCTGTTGTTCTTTAAACATTACCCAATCCTCTTGCTTCCTGCTCATCTTTGCTACGTTGTACTCCTTCTCTTTTATTTTTATGACGTCCCTTGTTAGAGACTGTCGCCCCTTACTCACTCACTCCCCTTGGAATCTTTCTTCCTCTTGGGAATGAACGGATCCTGCACCTTCTGTATTATTCCCAGAACCACCTGCCACTGTTGTTCCACTCTCTCTGATCCCTGCTAGGGTATCTTTCCAGTCAAAGTTTGGCAGCTACACCCTCCCTCATGGCTCCGGTGGTGAATGTCAGGAGCCGGAGCTCGGAGCGGAGAGACTGCGCCCGCCTCTGGGATGGATGGATGCGCTCAGGGCGCGGATTTATGAATGAGCCGAAGCACTGAGGTGAGCGGATATTTCACCGTGTTCTTCAGCTGCTCCCTGAACTTGGACTGGGTCACCACGTAAATAAATGTGTTGGTGCAGCAGCTGAGATTACTCAGCAAAAACCCGACGTCTCTAAAGATCCATTGAGAATCATTCATGTCATTTCCAATCCCTGTGATCTGATAATTGACGAAGTCTACAACCGTCGTCAGCCACAGGAGGATGAAACTGCCGGAGATGGTGAAGAGTAAAACCACAGACCTCCTCCTGCTCTCCATCTCCGGGTCACTGCGGTTCTCCCCCTTGCTCTCACCCCTCAGCCCCTTACGGACCCGATTGGCCACTACAATGTGGCGGACTGTCAGAGCGTTGAGCAGCAGGATTACAGCGAAAGGGAGGAGCGGAGTTAAAACCGTGTCGAACCAGTCAAATGCCACCAACCCGGGGTCAGTGAAATAACTGTCCACCAGGTCACATTCCCACGGGACATTGTCGATGATTGACCGGGGTTCCAGTGTGAAGTAGCGGGGAAGGTTTTTCAGACAGAGCAGAACGCCGGCTGTTGCCAGAACCGCAGCCGCAGTTTTCCCGCTGCAATATTTAGTTTTCAGCTTCTGGCAACAAATGGCGACAAACCGATCAAAGGTGAAAGTGACGGTGAACCAGACAGAACATTCTGTAGCTGCAAACCTCAGTACTGCGTTAACGCGGCACACAGGGGTGATGGACAGGAAACTCCAATAAAAGTAATGATATCGGAGCCGATGCAAAATGACCTCGGTGATCAGGACCAGTAGATCGGCCGCTGCCATGGCCACCAGGTAGCGAGTGGTGCAGGTGGAGAGGCCGCACTTTCCCCGGGACAGGATCACAATCGCCACTAAATTCACTGCGGAAAGACAAGGGAACGGACACTGGGCATTTACTCAACACGGGGGCTGAACACCGGCTCGACTTTCAGCTCAAGATCAGAAGTGTTGGAGTCGGTGCGCGGCTGCTGCAAGTTTAACAATGTCAGAGCCGGCTCCGACTGTGTCCGACCTGCCTGCCTGCTTCAGGGGAGAAGAGACAAGGCGACGGGTGGGGTAAAGGGCGGGGAGGGAACGAGCAGTCACGCGCTAAAATAGGCGCAATGTTCCTTTCTATAGTTAACCCTGCTGCTGCTCACAGTCTCTGATGGGGCCGGTTTCACAGAGTTCAGACTGAAGAAGGGTTTCGGCCCGAAACGTTGCCTATTTCCTTCGCTCCATAGATGCTGCTGCACCCGCTGAGTTTCTCCAGCACTTTTGTCTACCTTCATAGAGTTAACCGTGACCGGCCGCGTTTAACCAGGGCTCTGGGAACTCGGCATCTGATGGAGACGAGGAGGGATCCAATGGGAAGGCAGGGACAACTTACAATCCGGCAGCAGAATGGCTCCGTTAATGGATTCATTCCACAGTGAGCAGTTCGGTAACAACACGCACACGCCGGTAGATCCGCGGCCACTGGTCCAGGAGATCGTTCCAATTATTGACCAACAGGCTGTGGGTGGAATCACAGTGTGACAGACAGACTCCACAGTGAGACACAGTGTCCACAGGAGCGGCTGTTCACTCTGATCAATAACTCAGACACAGTGAACTTCACAATGTGAACCCCTCTCTCCCAGTCACACCGTCCCGGGGAGCTGCCTGTCTGCCTGTCCTGAGCACTGGGAACACTCTGGGCAAGGTGCCACTGAAGGCCAGAACAACATTCTAGTGGCTCCCGGCCGGCAGCAGTGAGAGAAAAAGAAAGTTAGTTTTAGCTGTCTGAAAATAAGAAAAATCACAGCAGCGTTAATTCAAAAATTTTTCACAGAGAGGATTGATATTCTTCACATATTCTTGTACAGCGATCATCAGTTGGGAACTTGTAACATGATGAGAATCAGGTCAACAGCAGTTAACACACGGATGGAGTTATAAAACTTGAATTGTTCTGCTCACTTACCAGGGACGCCAACGGCAGCAATGATCACGTACAGGATTTTCTCCACGTCTGCATATTCCCAATAATGCTGCCCCATTCTCTCTGCGCAGCGCCGTGTCCCCGTGAGCTACCGGTAATGTCTCGGAAAGAAATGCTGGAGGCAGAACATTCCTGGAGATTTTATACCATTTTCCGTCTCCACCGGGAGAGTGAAGTTTCAACAGGGTTTAAAAATAGATACTTGAAATGATTCACAAACAGATGACATCAGCCACATGAAATCCCTGCTGAGACAGACAGACAGGTTGTGATTTATTCAGGGAATTGATTGAGAAACTTCAAAGACTGGGAATTGTGGCGATAGATATTGAGGGATGGAAATTGGGAGCGGGCGGGCGGCATTGTTCCAGCAAAGGGGATACTGTTTCAAACTCCATCAGATCCAACTCTCCAAATCATGTTGTTTGTCTGATTTCCTTCAATCCGTTTCACTTAGCAAGGCAATGCCAAATTCCAGGGACCCTCCCAGGGCTTCTGGTGCCCAGTTTGAAGGTGGACGGGACTGGGCGACCTTTGTCCACAGGTTGAGGAATCAGTTTAACACGTTACCTCGGAGTAAAATACCCCCCCTCCCCCTCTCCACTCTGCTTCACCAATCAATATGATCGCGGCTTCACTGACTGTAACCTCAACCCCACACTCTCGCTGACCCCGGGAACCATTCACTCCCTGTTTGCCTGGAATAGATCTGACTATACCATGGGACAATAACATTATCTGCCTTCATCACCTCTGAGGAGGAACGACCCAAAGACTCACGACACTCAGAGAATAGAAACATTGCTGCCGCAGAATAGTCCTAAACCTAAACAAAACGACAAATGATGCAGGACCTCTCCCTCCTCTCTTTCTCTCTCTTTCCATCCAGACTGCTGTCACTCTCTCTAAAATGTCACTCTCTTCCCTACAATCTTTATTTTCCTTCTCTGCTCCGCCCTCTCTCTGTCACCCTCTCTCTCCATATCCCTCCCTACCCTCTCCCTCTCACTGCATCTCTCCCTCTGTTTCTCAGTGTCTCCCTGATCCTTCATTCTGTCTCTTTGCCAACCCACTGGCTCGGAACTCCCCTCAATAGTCATCTTCTCACTCTCCCTTTGATAGTTCACTCCCTCCATCTATCGTCCTCTGTATTTCTCCCCTTCATCTTTGTACCCTACCTCTCTCTCCATTTTCCCCAACTTTCCTCCTGCTCGCCCTAACTTCTCCTCCAATGTATTTTTGGGAAGTGCGGGTAAAACGGTTTGCCACCATGGGCCGTAACATTCGTCGCTATACCCTTCCGTCACAGCCCAGGAGCCCTCCCATGTGAGACTGAGGTTCACCTGCAACTCCTCTGCTCATCTACTGTATGCGATGTACCAGATATGGCCTCGTTACATCGGCGTGGTGAAGCGTAGACTCGGCAATCCGATCACCAAAGACCCTCGTTCCGCCAAGTCCTGGCCGATCACCCCGTTGCTAACTCCCCTTCCCGCACTGACCTTTCTGTCCTGGGCCTCTTCCATTGCCAGGGTGACTGACTAAGGCCACTTCATATTCCGTTTTGTTACCGTACACCTAATGATATGAACATTGAATTATCCAATGTTAGGTAACCTACGTGTAATTTCCCGCTTCCCCGCGCTCATCCTCGCGCCTCACCTGGACTCCCACATGTTCATCCCAGTGGCGTAGGGTGGGTTTTGAGCGCCCGGGGCAGCTTAAAATATTGCGCCTCCTCATTAGAGGCTAGCCATGGCCCATGAGCTGTTATAAATCCAAGTTTTGTATTTATTTTCTCAACCTAACAAAAAGATGGCGGCGCTGCCTTAGCAGCTGCGGCTCGCCTGCAGTCTGTCTGTTTTTATTTTATTTTTTCGTGTTGTTCTTTTGTCCTGTTGATTAGTTGATTTTTGGTTTATTATGTTGTGTATGTGGGGGGGGGGGGGGGGGGGGGGGGCACACGTTTTTGGTCTCTTCCTTCGGGGGATGCGACTTCTTTTGTCGTATCCTCCGTCTCCACCTGCGCCGAGGCCTAACGGCGGAGCTGGCGGCCTCGGAGCTGGGCAGCGGCAGCGGCGCTGGGGCAGTGGCAGCGGCGACAGCGGCGACTGGGACAGCGGCAGCGGCGACCAGTACTCGGAGCAGGGCAGCGGCCGCCCGGCATCGGAGCTGAGACGGCGGTGGCAGCGGCTGGGACGGCGGCAGAAGCAGCGACAGCGATGGCCTGGCCTTGGAGCTGGGGCGGCGGCAGCGGCGACCTGGCCTCGGACCTGGACAGCGACAGCAGCGGCCTGGCCTCGGGGCGGGGGCAGCGGGGGCAGCGGCAGCGGCCACACGGCATCGGTGCTGCAGTGTCGGCAGCGGCGACCTGGCCTCGGAGCTGGGACAGCGGCGACCAGAACTCGGAGCTGGGGCACGTTCCGGCGGCAGCGGCCAGTCGACAACAAAGTTTTGTTCAGACCGCAAGGTCTGAATGACAATAAAGGCTACTTGTTACTTGTTACTATAATTACACTTGCATAAAATGTATTTATTTATTTATAAAATAAAATTACTTCTTTGCAGCGATTAATATTTATTTCAAAATTGTAACAACATTTCACAGGTTCCAATAAAAGTATTACAAAGTGTTCGAATAATAGGGAAACAGAACACATTAAATGTTAGACATTGTCAGTATATTGCATTTATTTAAAATCTTCTGGATTTTATTCTTGCAAATCTTTCAATTACGCTATCAAAATTTACATGAACATTTCTCTCAATAGACAAAATTGCAAGGTTACTTAATCTTTCCTGGCTCATTGTTGATCGCTGATATGTCTTTATTAACTTTAATTTGGAGAAACCCCTTTCACAACTAACATTGGACACAGTAACTGTTAAAAAAAATTCTCAGTGCCACAACAATGTTAGTTTAACCTACTTGAAGCTTCCACTTAATTATCTAGCAAAGCAAATCTAAAGCTGTCCATGTAGAAATGCTCTCTTCTGGATGAACTTCTTTAAATGAAGCACTATGGCGTCTAACAAAACAATACAATACATTTATTTGTCATTTGGACCCCGTTGAGGTCCAAACGAAATGCCGTTTCTGCAGCCATACATACAAAACAAAAAAGACCCAAGACCCAACACAATTTACACAAACATCCTTCACCGCGCATCTTCTCCTCACTGTGAAGGAAGGCAACAAAAAAACATATCTCTCCCCTGCACTTCCCTATCCCCCCATGTCAGAGTCAAAGACAGAGTCAAAGCCCCCGGCGGGCGATGTTAAATGTCCCGCAGCCATTAAAGCCGCGCCGGGCGATGCAAGGCCAAGCACCGGGTCTTGGTGTTGGAGCCCCCGGTGGGCGCTAGCAAAGTCCCGCGGCCATTCCAAGCCGCGCCGGGCGGTGATGTAGACCCCGCTCCAGGTAATCTCCAACCCCGCAACTCGGGCGGGAGAAGTCGCCGTTGCGGAAGCCCCGAAAAGCGGTCTCCCACCAGGGACCCGCGGGCTCCCGGTATTACTGTCCACAGACCTGCGGTAGGAGCTTCCGAATCTCCGGGTGTCGGGTCACAGCAGCGCTCCACCACAGCTCCACCCGCTCCGGACTCGGCCAGCTCCGTGATGGTGAGTAGATCCGGAGCTCCGCGACTGGAGCCCCAGGTCATTCCTGTTGGAGGCCGCTCCACGTTGCAGCCCCAACGACAAACGGAGACCCGACAAAGAAAAGGTCGGGTCTCCCGTGCAGGGGAAAGACCTTAAAGTTCCCCCCACCCCCACCCCCCACACATACCGCAACAAAAATAAAACAATAAAAACAACATAGAAACAAGACAGAAAACAATAAAAAGACAGACGGACTGCAGAGGCCGCTGCTGACAAGAGTCGCGCCGCCCACCTAATACGATGTATTTCAGCAGTCATAGCTGTAGCATTCAAGTCAGAATATTTCACACATAAATGCTGAATGTGTCGAACAATTAAGTCATCTTTTTCTGCATCTAACAATGTTTGAATTTGCAGAAAAGCAAATAGCTCATAAAGTGTATTCATCTGTACTGTACGTTTTGTAATTTCAGATGTTAGCTTATCTACTGCCTCAAGTTGTTCCAGACGTGTTTCCTGAATTAAACTTGTCAGAATCACTACTTTTTTCACCTGACATCTTCTTTCGTCTTCCAATTCTTCTTTCTGTAGAAATATCATAAGTATTGCATATCTGCATAGCCCTCTCAGCTGCCTCTGTGACTAGAGAATCACGCTTTTCCTCACAAAATAGAGTCAATGCTTTTAGCTTTTGAACACAATGATCAAGTCCAAGTCCTCTTTGTTGTAGGTATATCTGAGCGTCATTCACTTCAGTAAGCACTGGGCTCCAAAAATAAAGGAATGCAAAGAAAGGATAGGTCATAATGCAAACTAACAAACTGCCTGCATCTCCTTTGATTTCTGAGGTTTCTTCTAATCCATCCCTCAAGACTTCCAAAGCTTCTATTATTTTGTCAGTGTACTCGGCAAGAACGAGTACAGCTTCATGCTTTGAACTCCATCTTGCGTCACAGGATCGCTTCACATTAACTGGCACATGTTCTTTAAGAACATCCCACCTGTGTGTAGAGCTTGAGTAAAATGTGTACACTTTTTGCACAGTGCCAAAAAAAGTCACAGATTTTGTTCCAACAGTAGCTGCATGTACACCAGCAAGATTAAGTGAGTGATTGTTACATGGCACAAACACTGCTTTGGGGTTTACATCTAGAATACGTGTCTGAACACCACGTATGTGGCCAGCCATAGTTGCAGCATTATCATATCCTTGTCCATAGCAGTACTCAAGTTTTAGACCATCTGCTTGCAACTTGTCACACATTTGTTCTGTAATTTCATTAGCTGATTTCCCATGTAACAATGAAGTCGATAAAGGACTCCTCAACTGTGACTTCTGTATCTTCAATATGCACATACCGAATTACTTGGGACATGTGGTCGGTATGCGAAATATCTGGTGTACTATCAAACATGATAGAGTAATACTTGGCCTTTAAAATTCTTTGAAAGATATCTGTTCGGATGTGATCACCAAGTAGTTGGATGAACTCATTTTGGCTCTGTGGAGAAAGATAAGACACGGCATAGCCATCTGCTTGTTGAACTTTGTGAAGATGTTGATTAGCAACTGGGTCATATTTGGCAGGTAACTTGAAAACTTCAAGGAAATTTCCACAGTTATCACTTGCACTTAGATCTTCTGAGTGACCACGCAAGGGTAAGGATTGTCTGGCTAAATACAGCACACAATCAATAATTCTTGATAATACAGCTTTCCATTTCTCAAATGACTGTTGTTCTATCTGAACAGCAGCATCGATTGTTTCACATTTCTGTAGTCTCATTTCAAGTTCTTTACACTTTTCAAATGCTTCGACGTGATGGCAACTATTTTCATGATCTAATACTCTGGGGTTTAGCTTTTTCCATGTTTTAAATCCATCTGGCTGTGCAAAATAACTTCTTCCTTTATTTTTTTGAAAAAGCATGCAAGGAAAGCAATATACAGCACATTTCACCGGAGAATACAGCAACCATGTCCTTAAAACTGTCTCACCATTATCTAAATTCATATAAAGTCCAATCCTTAGAGAATGATCTGCCATTATTATCTCTTGGAAAAAATGCATCTTTATTCTGCAGTTCAGACGTCCGTCTCTTAACAAGTTAATTTTCCAAAGTTTTAGCTACATTTTCTGGCCAATAACCAATATCAGTGAAAACTTTCATATCAATGTGCTCTGAAAGAGCACTTGACTGCCCAGATGTTGAAGCATGTTCAGGCAAAGCTGTCTCTGCTTCTAAAGCAGAAGGTGAACAGTTTACAGGCAGTGGATTACCTGGACATACAGATTCTGGTGTACTCTCATCACTGTGGCTATCAGCAGTGTTCACAATAAATCTGTCAAGACTTCCAGTTAGTTTAGCAAGCTGTTCTTGTTCTGTTTTTCGTCTTTTCCTGCCCTGGGCACCAGATTCCTTTCTTTTAGACATTATGGCTGAGATATATTCTGACTAAGGGTGCTGTCTGCATGGAGTTTGTACGTTCTCCCCATGACCACGTGGGTTTTCTCCGAGATCTTCGGTTGCCTCCCACACTCCAAAGACGTACTGGTTTGTAGGCAGTAGGCTTGATATACTTGTAAATTGTCCCAACTTTGTGTGCGGAGATCGCTGGTTGGTTAAAATTTGTGGATAAAAAAAAATTATAAAATGGCAAACAATTTTACATTTTATTACAATAATTCAGGGGAATGCGGCCAAAGAGGTGCAGCGTGCCTTTAGAACAAAATTGTTTGCCATTTTATAATTTTTTTTATCCAACAATTTTTTTGCGCCCCTAAACATTTAGCGCCCGGGGCAACCGCCCCTCTGCCCCCCCCCCCCCCCCCCCCCACGCTACGCCACTGGTTCATCCCCTCTACCTCCCCTCCACCGATACTCCTTCCTCTCTCTTTCTCATTCCATCCTCTTCAATCTTCATCTCACACCTTTCATCTTTTAAACTCTAGTCACAACCACCTGAATATGAAAACGCTTCCGCTGATCATTCATATAACTCACCCACTCACTGATACCTTGCCTTGCCCTGTCTCCATCTGTCCCAGCCTTCTCCCCCTTTCCAGCACAATCAGTTTGAAGGAGGGTTCCGTGCCAAAAGGTCACCTACCATGTTCTTAGAATGCTTAGGAAGTTCGTCATGTCCCCTACAACAGCCAGCAACTTGTACAGATGCACCATAGAAAGCATTTTATCAGGATGCATCACAGTTTGTTTTGGAAACATCTCCATTCAAGACCGCAAGAAATTACAGCGAATTGTGGACGTAGCCCAACCATTACTCAAACCAACCTCTCTTCTATTGACTCTATTGATACCTCACGCTACTTCGGCAAGGCCAGCAGCATAATCAAGGACGTGTCGCAACCCGGCCATTCCCTCTTCTCTCCTCTCCAATCAGGGAAAGGTTATAGAAGTGTGAAAACGAACACATCCAGATTCAGGAACAGTTCCCAGTTGTTATAAGGCACCTGAACAATTATACTACAAATAGAGGTCAGTCTTGAACTACTCTTTACCGCACTGGTGATCGGAATTTACCTTGCACTAAACGTCATCCATTTATCATGTATCCACACACTGTAAACGGATCCATTGTAATAATGTATTGTCATTCTGCTCACTGGATAGCGCGCAACGAAAGCGTTTCACGGCACCTCGGTACACGTGACAATAAACGAAACTAAACTGATAAACTGGACTAAACGTCTCCAGAGATGCAGCCTGACTCGCACGTGTGTGACAGCACGAGTCTGTGAATCCATGCATGAGTGTGTCAGAACCTGTATGTGTGTGAGAGTGTGTGTGTGCGAACGAGTTGGACTGTGCGTGGGTGTGTTACCGCATACGTTTGTACGAATTTAAATGATTCAATGATATTCATTGTCACACGTACCTAGGTACAGTGAAATACTTTGTTTTGCAGACAACCCAGTAATATACAGCCGACTTCACATTGGCACTACACAAGTGTCGCCACAGTTTGACGCCGATAAAGTAAGAAACGTTGGCCGAATACTTCTATCACCTGCCAGCCGCCGCACTGCGGGTCTCCCCTTCAATCTCGGCTGCCTTCCACGCTCTCCGCCAGTCCACCGCTCTCTCTCTGCGGTTGCTCGCGGCTCCCTCCTCGCTCCAGAGGTGCAACTCATCGCCGTGTGTGTGTACATGATGGTGTTGAGTAAATGAGTGCCCTTGAGTGTGTTAGTGCGTAAGTGTGTGCGATTCACTGCGTGTATCTTAGTGCTAGTACGTGTGTATGCCTGTTAGTGTGAGTGCATGTGTATGATTGTATGGGAATATGTATTAGAGAGCATTTGAGTGCGTGTGAGGTTGTGTGCTCGTTCAGGTGCGGGTATGTGTGTGTGTGTGTGTGTGTGTGTGTTTGACACACCTATGGGATTAGGAGGGAGGGCTCGATCGGCAATGATTGAATGGCGGAGTAGACTTGAGAGGCTGAATGGCTTAATTTTGCTCCTGTCGCGTATGATCTTACGATATGACTGTATTTGTGTCCGTATTTACGCTTGTTTGACGATACTACGATGAGTGTGCGTGTGTGCAAGAATATCAACGTGTGACAGTGTGCGAGCGAGTGTTAGTGGTGTGAAGATTTTCATTGGCATTGGTATGAGTGAGTGTGTGCAAGTATTTGTGTGTGTGTGGTGAGTGTGCGTTGGTGATTGCAAAAGTATACACCGGTGTGACGAAGTGTGTAAGAACGTGCCGGTTTCGTGAGTATATTGGAGTGTGTGAGCACAGTAGTGTGTAAGTGGCTCCGTGCGTGATTGTGTCCAAGGATCTGTGAGTGGATGTGACTGCGTCCGTGAGAATGATTGCGTGGCAATGTGTGAATGGATGTTTGTTGGTGTGTGAGTGTACGTTGCCGTGCGTAAGGGAGATCATTGTGTGGATTGTGTGAGTGCGTGGGATTGTGAGTGTCTGAGAATGTGTTTTTCTGTGGAATATGCAACGACGCACTATGGGGAAGAAGCAATGGAATGACAAACAGTGGTGAATTACTGATGGAGTGAACAATGTGAGTTAGTACTGAGAGCGTGACACACACTGTGGTAGCACTGATTGAGAGACACACTGAGAGGAAGTAGTGATGGAGTGACACACTGTAGGTAGTATTCAATGAGTGACACATTACGGGATAGTACAGATGGAGTGACTCGCTATGCTGTAGTTCTGATTGAGTGAAACACTAGAGATGTACTGATGGAGTTACATACTGTGCGGTAATACTAACAGAGTGACACACTATGGGGTGGTACTAATAGGACGCGGACTTTAGAATAGTCCTGATTGCTGACGTACTGTGGGGTGGTACTGATGTAGTTACACAATGTGGGTAACATTGACGGAGAGACACACACACTATGGGATGGTACTGATGGAGTGACATGCTATGGGATAGCACTGATGGAGTGACACACTATGGGATAATACTGATGCAATGGCATTGTGAATTCGTACTGATGGAGTGGCACAGTGTAGGGTTGTACGGATGGATTGACACGCTGTAACGTAGTACGAATGTAGTGACACTATGGGCTTGTACTGGATTGAGTGCCACTATGGGATAGTACTGTTGGAGTGACACACTGTGTGGTAGTAGCGTCGGAGTGACACACTATAGGGTAGAAATAATGGAGTGACACATTGTAGAGTAATGCCGGTGGAGTGACACTCTGTGGGGCAGTACAGATGGAGTGACGCGCTGTGGAATAGTACTGATTGAGTGACGCACCGCGAGATTGTATTGGAGGGCTGACTCTGTGCTGCAGTAGTGATAGTGATATCTTGGTGTATGGTGCTGAAGGAGTAACACACTTGGGATACTACTGATGTAATGACACACTGGCGGGTGGTACTAATGGAGAGACATGATCGGGCTGCTCTGATGGCGTGAAACAATGAGTGATGGTTCTGATGGAAGGACAGACTGTGGTGTAGTACTGATGGAGTGATATACTGTTGAAGAATATTGATAGAGTGGCAGACTGTGGATGGGACGAATATAATGACACATTATGTGGTGGTTCTGAGTGTGCGACACACTGTGTGGTAGTACTGATGGAGTGGGACACTGTGGAGTAGTACTGATGGAGTGGGACACTGTGGACTAGTACTAATGGAATTACACATTATACCGTAGAACTGATGGAGTGCCACACTGCGGGATAGTATTGATGGTATAAAACACCTTGGGGCAGAACTGATGGAGTGACAATGTGTGGTGCTACTGATGGCGTGACAAATTGTGGAGTAGTACTCATGGAGTGACTCATTGTGTGGTGGTACTGATGGAGGTACACATGGTGGGACATTACTGATGGAGTGATACAGTTTGGAGTAGCACCCATGGGGAGACACACTGTTGGGTAGTACAGATGGAGTGACATACTCTGTGACAGTACTGACAGAGTGACAAACTGTACGGATGGAGCAACACACTATTGGGAAATACTGCTGGACAGGTACAATGTTGGGTAGCACTGAAGACATGATATACTTAAGGTAGGCTTGATGGAGAGAAACAATGTGGGGTAGTACTGAAGGAATGACATACTGCGGGGTTGCACTGACACGCTCTGGGTTGTACTGATGGAGTGACATAATGTGGAGTAGCACTGATGGGAAGACATACTGTGGAGTAGTATTGATGGAGTCGCACAATGTGGGATAGTAGTTGTAGACAAACTACAGACACGCTATGAGATCCAAAATCATCTTTAATAAGCACTTACAATGTAACAGCATTTGGAAAAATGTTCCAATACCAACAAGAAAAATGTGGATTTCAAACATTTTCGAAACACTACACTTGGAAGAGATGAGACTCCTCCTAGCAGGCAAAGCACACCACTTCCAAAAGACGTGGTCTGCATTTATGGAACTATTACAAGCACAAGGTGCAATAGTGATATAAAATATAAATGGTACCAGGATCTGGTAACGGGGGGTATAAAATAAATTAAAAAAAACTCGGTTGTTATATCCTTTTTTGCGAGGTTTGTGTTACAATAGAGGGAATGTTTTTCCTTTTTTTCTTTTCTTTCTAGGGTCTTATTCCCTTTCTTTACTTCCTTCTCTAACTTCTTCCCTAATGGCCTATCTTTTCCCAACATTTTCCTGCACCTTCACGATTCTTGCTCACTTTCCTTACTTCTTTTATTTCTTTCTTGTTTTACTCGAAAAACGAAGTGGTACTACAAATGTAATGAGATATATCTGATGTGTATTATTGTAATTTACTGTACTTCTAATTTAAAAAAAAAGAAAAAAAAATGTAACAGCATGAAGGATGGTTAGATGTCAGAACATGCCAACTGCTGTTCGAACAGTAGTGTCAGAAGCAAGTGTTAATATAAACCTTATAGCGGGGTGGGGTTAATGATGCTAACTATGTGTGATTGGTTAACATGCATAGGCAATCTACATCCTTCCCCCTAAAAACTAAATATGAAAACTCGCCTTATCTATCTGGCGGTCTACTGACACGGCCCGAGCGCGTCCGGACCAGACCTCTCCTTCCATCTCCTGAAAGATGCGGCGGAGAATCCGGAGGCGAGAATGGCTTGTGGTGACCGAAAGGGAGGACAAGCAGGAGGGGAGGCCCCGAGGTTAGTCACGACTGCGGGATGTGGAGGGATGCAAGGCATGCGGGGACGGGCAGGAGACATGACAGCGGGCGGCTGGAACTGGAGCGGTGGAGCATAAGGACCGGCTGGCGGTGGACGAGGTTCCCGCACAGCAAGCATGTGTTGTCGACTTCTCCGGTATACCGCTCCCTCACAACCCACAAGGTAGGTTCGTGGTTCGTCAGCCATGTTAACACTGGTGCCCAGACGGGAATATCCAGTTGATATTTGTAAACGGACGACCTGGCCCGGCAGTGGAGGCCTAAGTGGTTTGCTATATCTGTCGTATGATAGATTCTGGATGTCATGCTTCCCCATGCTTCTCCATGACGCGGCCATTGCAGTTGTACAGGGTCGTGGTGAGACTACACTTGGAGTATTGCGTACAGTTTTGGTCTCCTAAACTGAGGAAAGACATTCTTGCCATAGAGGGAGTACACAGAAGGTTCACCAGACTCATTCCTGGGATGTCACTACATCACAACAGCAGCACTCACCTGCTACAGCAAACATCACGACAGCAGCACTCACCTGCTACAGCCCTGTTTCCACCCTCACCTAGCTCCTGTACTACTCCACTCACTGTCAGGGAGCACGATGTCAGACGGGTGCTCCTGGCAGTGAACCCCAAGAAGGCTACCGGCCCAGATGGAGTAACTGATAAGGTGCTCAAAGCGTGCGCCCACCAGCTCACTGCCATCTTCACCAGAATTTTCAACCTCTCCCTGGACCAGGCAGTTATTCCGTCCTGCCTAAAATCAGCCACAATCGTCCCTGTGCCGAAGAAGTCTCCCATCACCAGCCTTAATGACTACCGTCCTGTGGGCCTCACTCCGGTAATCACTAAGTGCTTCGAGAGGTTGGTCCTCCAGCACATCAAGGACTATCTACCACCAGACCTCGACCCCCACCAATTCGCCTATCGCCAAAACAGATCCACAGTAGACGCCATTACCGTAGCTCTCCACTCTGTGCTGAGCCACCTGGAGCAGGGGCAGAGCTACGTCCGGATGCTCTATGTGGATTTTAGCTCAGCTTTTAATACAATCATTCCGGACATTCTCATTGGTAAACTGGTCTCTCTCGGCCTCCCCACTCTCACATGTGCCTGGATAAAGGATTTCCTCACCAATCGGCCCCAGACTGTGAGACTCGGCCCCCACCTCTCCTCCACTCGCAGGTTGAGTACCGGTTCCCCACAGGGCTGTGTGCTAAGCCCCCTCTTATACTGTCTATACACCCACGACTGTAGTCCGGCCCACAACAACAACCGCATCGTCAAATTTGCTGACGACACTACTGTAGTCGGATTTATTTCAAAGGGAGACGAGGCAGCCTACAGAGAGGAAGTCCTGAAGTTGACAACCTGGTGCTCAGAAAACAATCTGGCTCTGAACACCGGGAAAACAAAAGAGCTCATTGTCGACTTCAGGAGGCAGAGCACCGACTTAGCCCCCCTACACATCAACGGCGAGTGTGTGGAGAGGGTCAATACCTTCCGGTTTCTCGGCGTCCATATCGCTGCTGATATCTCCTGGACGGACAACACGACAGCGGTCATCAAGAAGGCTCAGCAGCGGCTGCACTTCCTGAGGGTCCTCAGGAAGCACAACCTGGACTCTAACCTGCTGCTGACCTTCTACCGCTCGTCCATCGAGAGCCTGCTGACATACTGCATTACAGCATGGTATGGCAGCTGCACCATGGCAGACAGGGAGAGGCTTCAGAGGGTAACTAGGACAGCGCAGAGGATCATTGGCTGCCCTCTCCCCTCCCTGATGGACATCTACACCTCCCGCTGCCTTAGCAGGGCAAAGAAGATCATCAAAGACAGCTCCCATCCTGCGTTTGGACTGTTCGACCTGCTGCCCTCTGGAAGGCGCTATAGGTGCATCAAATCCAGGACAAACAGACTCAGAAATAGTTGCTTTCCGAGAATTATAACTACTATTAATTCTAATTCACACATGCACTGACTTCACTGCCCAACACCACGGACTTCCATCTGTATATATGTATATATGTATGTAGCGCCGCAAAAATTGTGCACCTATCCCCCCCCCCCCCTCCCCCCCCCCCCCCCCCCCCCCCCCCCCTCCCCTTCCCTTCTGTTTTTTTTGTTTTTCTGTCTTGTTTTTTTGTGCTAAATTGTATGTATGCACCGAGTACGAGCAGCTTTCAGTTTCGCTGTACATGTATAGTGACAATAAATGGCATATCTATATCTATATGTCAGGACTTTCATATGAAGAAAGACTGGATAGACTCGATCAGTACTCGCTAGAATTTAGAAGATTGAGGTGGGATCTTACAGAAGCGTACAAAATTCTTAAGGGGTTGGACAGGCTAGATGCAGGAAGATTGTTCCCGATGTTGGGGAAGTCCAGAACAAGGGGTCACAGTTTAAGGATAAGGGGGTAATCTTTTAGGACCGAGATGAGGAAAACATTTTTCACACAGAGCGTGGTGAACCTCTGGAATTCTCTCCCGCAGAAGGTAGTTGAGGCCAGTTCATTGGCTATATTTAAGAGGGAGTTAGATGTGGCCCTTTTGGCTAAAGGAATCAGGGGGTATGGAGAGAAGGCAGGTACAGGATACTGAGTTGGATGATCAGCCATGATCATATTGAATGGTGGTGCAGACTTGAAGGGCCGAATGGCCTACTCCTGCACCTATTTTTACTGTGTATATGTTTCTATGATACGTTTCTGGACAGTAGCAGGTTTCAACACCCGAGGGACCAGCTGCTGTTGTGCAATCGGGACTGGAGGTCTTGTCGATCTGGACATAATTCGCTGGGCTGGCGATCCCAGGGTTCCGTGTCTGGCAATATTTCTGAGATTTTTCCTTTCCCCAACATGAGGAAAGGAAAAATGGATTATGAAAGAAAACTGGCAGGGAATATAAAAACTGACTGCAAACGTTTTTATAGATATGTGAAAAGAAAGAGATTAGTTAAAACAATTGTAGGTCCCTTGCAGTCAGAAACAGGTGAGTTGATCATGGGGAACCAGGATATGGCGGACCAATTGAATAACTACTTTGGTTCCGTCTTCACTAAGGAAGACATAAATGATCTGCCGGAAATAGCAGGGGCCCGCGGGTCAAAGGAGGTGGAGGAATTGAGTGAAATCCAGGTTAGTCGGGAAGTGGTGTTGGGTAAATTGAATGGATTAAAGGCCGATAAATCCCCAGGGCCAGATAGGCTGCATCCCAGAGTACTTAAGGAAGTAGCTCCAGAAATAGTGGATGCATTAGTAATAATCTTTCAAAACTCTTTAGATTCTGGAGTAGTTCCAGACGATTGGCGGGTAGCAAACGTAACCCCACTTTTTAAGAAGGGAGGGAGAGAGAAAACGGGGAATTACAGACCAGTTAGCCTAACATCGGTAGTGGGGAAACTGCTAGAGTCAGTTATTAAAGATGGGATAGCAGCACATTTGGAAAGTGGTGAAATCATTGGACAAAGTCAGCATGGATTTACGAAAGGTAAATCATGTCTGACGAATCTTATAGAATGTTTCGAGGATGTAACTAGTAGCGTGGATAGGGGAGAACCAGTGGATGTGGTGTATCTGGACTTCCAGAAGGCTTTCGACAAGGTCCCACACAAGAGATTAGTATACAAACTTAAAGCACATGGCATTGGGGGTTCAGTCTTGATGTGGATAGAGAACTGGCTGGCAAACAGGAAGCAAAGAGTAGGAGTAAACGGGTCCTTTTCACAATGGCAGGCAGTGACTAGTGGGGTACCCCAAGGCTCAGTACTGGGACCCCAGCTATTTACAATATATATTAATGATCTGGATGAGGGAATTGAAGGCAATATTTCCAAGTTTGCGGATGACACTAAGCTGGGGGGCAGTGTTAGGTGTGAGGAGGATGCTAGGAGACTGCAAGGTGACTTGGATAGGCTGGGTGAGTGGGCAAATGTTTGGCAGATGCAGTTTAATGTGGATAAATGTGAGGTTATCCATTTTGGTGGCAAAAACGGGAAAGCAGATTATTATCTAAACGGTGGCCGATTGGGAAAGGGGGAGATGCAGCGAGACCTGGGTGTCATGGTACACCAGTCATTGAAGGTAGGCATGCAGGTGCAGCAGGCAGTAAAGAAAGCGAATGGTATGTTGGCTTTCATAGCAAGAGGATTTGAGTATAGGAGCAGGGAGGTTCTACTGCAGTTGTACAGGGTCTTGGTGAGACCACACCTGGAGTATTGCGTGCAGGTTTGGTCTCCAAATCTGAGGAAGGACATTATTGCCATAGAGGGAGTGCAGAGAAGGTTCACCAGACTGATTCCTGGGATGTCAGGACTGTCTTATGAAGAAAGACTGGATAGACTTGGTTTATACTCTCTAGAATGTAGGAGATTGAGAGGGGATCTTATAGAAACTTACAAAATTCTTAAGGGGTTGGACAGGCTAGATGCAGGAAGATTGTTCCCGATGTTGAGGAAGTCCAGGACAAGGGGTCACGGCTTAAGGATCAGGGGGAAATCCTTTAAAACCGAGATAGGAGAACTTTTTTCACACAGAGAGTGGTGAATCTCTGGAACTCTCTGCCACAGAGAGGTAGTTGAGGCCAGTTCATTGGCTTTATTTAAGAGGGAGTTAGATGTGGCCCTTGTGGCCAAGGGGATCAGAGGGTGTGGAGAGAAGGCAGGTACGGGATACTGAGTTGGATGATCAGCCATGATCATATTAAATGGTGGTGCAGGCTCGAAGGGCCGAATGGCCTACTCCTGCACCTAATTTCTATGTTTCTATGTTTCTATTCGGGAGATCGAGAAACACATCAGAGTTTGAAAAGCGCGCTTTCTCTAAAAGTTGTTTGGGGCATCTGACGGCGCGCTCAACGAGTCCATTACTCTGTGGATACTCTGGGCTGCTCGTGATGTGTTGGAAGTTCCATCGGTCTGCGAAAATCTTAAACATGTGGCTGGTGAACCGTTTACCGTTGTAGGTTTGCAGGCGAACGGGTGAGCCGAAAGTGGAGAAGTGTCTCTTCAGGTTCCGGATGACCACCTCCGACGTGAGGGATGTCAGCGGGTCCAGTTCAAACCAGTTATAAAATAAATCGACTGGAACTAGGTTATGCTTTCCGCACCATTCAAAATGCCGCCGCCACTGACCTCCAGGCCAAGGCCAAGGAGATTGTTGCAAAAGGGGCTGCCTCTGCTGATGAGCAGTGAGCCTGTTGCAGGTGGGGCAGGAGGCTGTGTGGTCCAGAATGTACTTGGCCATCCCCGGCCAGTAGAACAGACTCCGAGCGCGTGCCAGTGTGGCATCGGCATCTGGGAGACCGCGGTGTGCCTCTTTGAAGTATTCGTCATGTAGTGATGAGGGGATAACTAACCCGTGGCCCTTAACGACGACACTATCCTGAATCACCAGTTCATCACGGACTAGGAAGCACGGCTGCGCCTTGTTTGGCGTGTGGTATTGCTTATGTGGCCAGCCTGTTTTGATGACTAATGAGATCATCTGGAGAGTGGCGTCGGTGGCAGTATGTGCGACCAAGCTGCGCAGTTGCTTAGTAGATACAAAGTCGACGCCGAGGACCGTAACATTTTCCTGCTCATAGGGATGTTGTTCGCAAGATGCTCCAGGTGCACGAGAGAGAGTGTCCGCAACGTGCATGCCTTATGGTGCGGCGTGGATGGGCGTGTTCAGAATTATTACCAGTGGCTGGTGGTCCGTCTCGACCGTGAAGGTGTTCCCAAAGATAAAGTCATTGAATTTAGTTGGGGTTTAGTTGGGGTTTATTTGGGGTTTAGTTGGGGTGAGGATTAGTTAGGGTTTAGTTGGGGTTTACTTGGGATTTAGTTGGGGTTTAGTTGGGGTGGGGTTTAGTTGGGGTTTAGTTGGGGTTTACTTTGGGTTTAGTTGGGGTGGGGTTTAGTTGGGGTTTAGTTGGAGTGAGGTTTAGTTGGGGTTTAGTTGGGGTTTACATGGGGTTTAGATGGAGTGAGGTTTAGTTGGGGTTTAGTTGGGGTTTACATGGGGTTTAATTGGGATTTAGTTGGGGTTTAGTTGGGGTTTAGTTGGGGTTTAGTTGGGGTTTAGTTGAGGTTTAGTTGAGGTTTAGTTGAGATTTAGTTGGGGTTTAGATGAGGTTTAGTTGGGGTTTAATTGGGGTTCAGTTGGGGTTTAGTTGAGGTTTAGTTGAGGTTTAGTTGTGGTGGGGTTTAGTTGGGGGTTTAGTTGGGGTTTAGTTGGGGTGAGGTTTATTTGGGGTGAGGTTTAGTTGGGGTGCGGTTTAGTTGAGGTGAGGTTTAGTTGGGGTGAGGTTTAGTTGGGGTGATGTTTAGTTGGGGTGAGGTTTAGTTGGCGTTTAGTTGAGGTGAGGTTTAGTTGGGGTTTAGTTGGGGTGGGGTTTAGTTTAAGTGGGGTTCAGTTGGGGTTTAGTTGGGGTTTAATTGAGGTAAGGTTTAGTTGAGGGGTTTAATCGAAGCAATGTTTAGTGAGGTGACGTTTAGCTGAGGTGAAGTTTGGTCGAGGTGATTGAAGGGTTTAGTTGAGGTGAGGTAAGGTTTAGTCGAAGTGAGGACTTAGGAGTGAGGTTTAGTTGAGGTAAAGTTTAGTTGAGGCGAGGTTTAGTAGTGAAGTGTAAGGTATGGTTGAGGCGAGGGGTTTAATTGAGGCGTGGGGTTTAGTCGAGGTGTAGGTGAGGAGTGGAGAAGTGGGTGTCTGAGCTCAGGAAGAGAGACCGATGATCTGCTGAAGGAGCCGAGAGAGACCATGTCTGGGACGCTGGGCTCAGAGGTGAGACTCCAGGGAACTTTGGCATGGAGAACAGGCAGAAGATGCCGGATTAATAACCTCTCAGGGGCCTGGGAATGGGAAAGATGCTGCTGCTACTACTCAGACAATGCACCAAAGTATCAGGTGCAATGTTTGTTTTTCCAGGATGCTGACGATTTCAAAGACATTACTGGCTATTTTTCCAAGGAAGAGTTTGAAGAGATAAGTGACTGGGAGATGCTACGTTATAGGAACGAGCAGCGGAATTATGAAGCCGTGCTTGCCTTTGGTTTGTAGAAAATAATAGACTAAGTGGGACCCGTTGGGTCCCCGTATCACACAGGTGGGCTGGACGCCCAACACAATATTCCACCTTTGCAGCAATTCCAATATTGCTGGCCAGTGGGAGGGGGGCTTTCTGTTGCGCTAGTATGAGTGTTGGGGACCGAAGGTACTGATTTCCAGAGGGCTAGTATGGAATTTGCGGAGGGCTGGTATGGAGGTTGTGGGCCAAATTGATTTTTGGGCTGGCAGCACAGTCACTGAGGGCTGGCAGCTCAGTCACTGAGGCCTGGCAGTACAATCACTCGGACCTGGCAGGCTGGCGGCTGAGAAACTGCCAGAAATTCTGCCCAAAACAGGTGACAGACTGTAAGAGAGAAGGGGGAAGAGGGTGGACTGAATGGATTATTGGGCTGGCAGTTCAGTCACTTACAGCTGGTGGGCTGGCAGTTCACTAACTCACGGCTCGTGGGCTGGCAGTGCAGTCACTCACGCCTGGTACGCTGGCAGTTCACTCAGTCACCCCACCTACCTTCACCCCCCCACCCTGCTCTGCTCCTTGCCATTCCCCTCCCACCCACACATTCAGTGCATCTCCAAACAACCTCCCCCCATGCACTCTTAGTGGCTCTCCCACAGAGCAGCCATTCCTGCCTATTAGGTTCTATTGTGATGAAGAACACACAGCATTAAAAGTGCAAAAAGGTTTTATTAAAGTTTAAAATGTGAATGACTCTTAAAATATAAGAACAATTTAAATTTTAAAGATGAGATTTATTAAGTTTTTACTTGTTGTGTCTTGTTGTGTTCTGCTGCTCACTGCCTCTTGATGACTATTTCCTGTTGATAAAAAGAGACAATTTTAATATAGAGAAAGTCAGCGGTCAGATTTTAAGAAGGAAAATCTGAGAATTTAGCTCAGAAGTCATTATTCAACGAAGCACGCTATTAATGACAACATTCTTGGGCGATGTTCCATCCTTCAGGAAACCTTTGACATTTCCCTTCATATTTCTGTTGAGCTAGTGTGTTGGGCCAAAGGTACTGGTTTCCAGAGGGCTAGTATGGAGTTTGTGGGCAGAATGGATTTTTGGGCTGGCAGCTCAGTCACTGAGGGCTGGCAGCTCAGTCACTGAGGGCTGGCAGCTCAGTCACTGAGGCCTGTACTGGCAGGGGGGCACCAAAATGCTTGGTGTTGCTGAAGACATCTGGAAGAGTTCTGTCCACAACTTCAAAGCATTCTCTCCTAATCATTGGACATTCATCCCAAACAATGACTTTCACTTGCCTCGTGAAATGTGCCGTCTTAGAGTTCTTCTCGATGTTGCACAATGTATCCTCGGCCACTTGGATGGGTATTTTGAATCGACAATGTGTCGTTCTTCCACCAGGCAGAAATGTAGCTGCTATCCTAGAGGATACTACAGCAATAGCCACATCACATAACATTTCCTGACATGATGTTCAAAAAGCAGCCCAAAGACAATTTCAGTTGTTAATGAACACTGAAGATTTTGTGCAAAACATGTTTTTGAGGTAGGGGCTGTCAGGGTGGGGGGTGGTAAACATCGTGCAGCCAAGGGAGGGGCACAGCTTCAGGTGGGGGTTCTCGTGAGCTGATGAGAAATGGGGGGGGGGGCTCATGCAGGGTATGAGGGCGGCTTCAGTAGGGGGTGCATCCTATAGCCATGCGGAGGTGGGGCATGTCAGTGGAGGAGAGGGGGCAGTGAGCGATTTACTCATGACCTGTGGCCTCACTCACTGCCTTGGGATTAACTCATGTCCTTTAGACTGACTGACTCACAGCTTGTGGACTGACTGATGCCCGACTTCTGGAGTCACGTCGGACTTTTGTAAACTGAAAACGGTAACATCTACATTGAGGAACAGCTTCTTCCTGACAGCCATCACGCTAATAAACTTAACAAATAAGCTCTGAACTATGAAATACTATATTATTTCACACACACACATATATATTCACACACACTCATGCATATATTCATACACACTGTAGATCAGTGCATGTTCCTTTAACATAGTGACCTCACCACTACTAACCACTCCCCATTGTCTCTCGTATAATTGTAAGGTCCCCACCTCCAGCTCGCTCTCTAGCTCCAGTGATGACCACGGACAGCTATTGCATAGTGTGTGTTAGTGATTGTAATAAACCATCAGTAAAAGACTCTGTGCAGGAATCAAGCCATTTTTACATGGTGTCACAGCGGTAGACTCGCGTCTCCTGTTTATCGGTTTTCTTTTTATTCTTTGCTTTCTCCCAGTTGTTCCCGTCCCCCCCCCCCCCCAGTTTTCATTATGTCCAACTCCTGTCGTCGACCCGACACTTTGGTCTTTGACACGGACATTGTCCACCGCTGGACTGTGTTCCAGCGCGACTTTGAACATTACATAGCCATCGCTCATCCTGATGCCACCCCTGCTGTGCAGGCTCACCTGCTGCTCAACCTCGCTGGCCCGGAGGCCATGGATCACTATGCTTCGTTTGACTTCGCCCCCGGTGAGGACCGTCGGGACCCGGTATGTCTCATGGCTAAGTTCACTGCCCTCTGTGATATCCCTACCAATAACATTATCGAGCTCTTTAAATTCTTCCAGAGGCGGCAGATTCCCGGCGAGCATATTGACGCTTTTATTGCCTCTTTGCGTCACATGGCTCGGCACTGTCGCCTTGAAACGATCTCCACGGACGAATTGATCAGGGATGTCCTGGTCAATGGTCTCCTGAACGCTAAGCTGCGTGACGAGCTCCTCATGAAACCAGATTTGACATTAAGGGATGCCATGCATGCCACCCGTATGGCCTCTGCTGTTGGCTCCGTGTCTCAACCGGTGTCCCAGGACATTAACTTTACCGGTGCAGCTGGTCGCCAGCCGCTGGTCCGCCACGACGTAACCCCGCTGCCCTGCCCGCTAAGGTCACAACCACCCCACGCCGCTGCCCCAATTGTAATTTTTCTTCTCATCAATTCAACGTTTTCCCCGCGCAGGGTAAGACTTGTAATTCCTGTGGCAAACTGAACCACTTTTCGGCGGCTCGTCGGTCCCGTGGGAAGCCGGTCCCTGCTCCAAGGAGGAATTTAAACAACCTTGCAGACCCTGATAGCGCGCTTGGTTCCCAGTACCAGTCGGATGAACTCCCAGACTCTGATACGAGCTCCTCCCATGGTGATTCAACGGTGTTTTCGCTTTTGGGTGCACTTGCTACGATAACAGATCCCTCTGTGCATGTTACTGTGAATGGCCATTCGTTTTCAGCCAAGGTCGATATGGTGCCTTCGCCAATGTTATGTCTGTCAGCCTCTTCAAGCGGATAATATCTGGTGAGAGAGTTACTCCCGGTGACACCCGCTTTCATGCCTATGGGGGAGGTGTTCTGGTTCATCGTGGATGACATCCTGGTGTACGGGAGAGACGTCGCTGAGCACGACCTGCACCTCTGCAAAGTCCTGGACAGGCCTCGTGAGATCAATCTCAAGCTCAACCCGAAGAAGTGTCGGTTCCGAGTCCCGGAAGTCACTTACGTTGGCCACGTTTTCACGGCGGGGGGTTTGAAGCCCGACCCCCAGAAAACATCAGCAGTCACAGAGATGCCCGCTCCTACTGACGTTCCCGGCCTGCAGCGCTTCCTGGGCATGGTCAATTACCTGCGGAAGTTCATACCCGACCTCAGCGAACCAGGAGCTGAGGGAGCTGATCAAGAAGGACTCCGCATGGGTCTGGCTCCCGCATCACCAGTCGACGTTCGTGGCTCTGAAGTCCAAGCTCGCCCACACACACCGACTCTCAAGTTCTTCGATCTGCACAGACCCATTGTCCTCACTTGTGATGCCTCTAAGTTCGGTCTCGGTGCCGCTTGTCTGCAGCTTTATGACGGCCTGCAGCTACCTGTCTCCTATGCTTCTCGCACCATGACCCCTGCCGAGCAACGTTACGCTCAGATCGAGAAGGAGCTACTTGCCGTGGTGTTCGCTTGCTCCAAGTTCAAGGACTACATTCTGGGCAACACCATCACCATTGAGACTGACCACCTGCCGCTGGTCACTATTTTGAACAAGCCAATCCATGTCGCCTCTTCCCGGTTGCAGCGGATGATGCTGCAGCTACAGCGTTTCACGTTCCGGATCGTGTACTGCAAGGGCAAAGATATGTCCGTGGCCGACACCTTGTCCCGTGCGCCGCTCCCTTCCGTTGCCCGCCACCCGTACGAATCGTATGACCTGATGGTACAGAACGTTAACATTGTTCCTTCCCAGCAGATGCAGTCCCTGATCAAACACACTGCTGATGATCCTGCCCTGCAACAACTTGCGGACGTTATCCGCCGTGGTTGGCCTGACCGACGCTCTTCCCTGCCGGCTGGTGCCGTGCCCTACTTCCTGGTTCGGGATGAGCTGGTGCTGCACGACGGCGTGGTGGTGAAGGGTCACAAGGTCGTGGTGCCGGCAGCTCTGCGGGATCACTATTTTCAGTCTGCACACAACGGCCACCCCGGGGTGGAGGCCACTTTGTCCCAGGCCCAGAGCCAATTCTACTGGCCAGGTATGGCTCAGGACATCCGTGACAGGGACTCCGCTTGCGCTGCCTGTAACAGTTTCCTGCCTCATCAGCAGCGCCAGCCTCTCTTGCAGCAGCCGGCACCCGAGCTCCCATGGATGTCTGTTGCCACGGACCTGTTCGAATGGCGTGGCAAGCACTTCCTGGTCCTGGTGGACTCATATTCCAGTTGGTTTGAGGTGGATCAGCTGCCTTCCATCACCTCTGCCGCCGTCATCAGGAAACTTCGCCGCCACTTTTCCACCTTCGGATCCCCGATGACCCTCCAATCGGACAACGGCAGCCAGTTCTCCAGCGCTGAGTTCCGTTCCTTCGCTGCCCGTTGGAACATTCGCCACATCACCAGCAGCCCTGAGTATCCGCAGAGCAACGGCCTTGCGGAACGGGCCGTCCGCAGCGCCAAGGAGCTGCTGGAACACTGCCGCCTTTCCAAATTCCGACTTCTACCTTGCCCTCCTCAACCTCCGCAACATTTCCCGCGACCCCGCGCTCGGTTCACCTGCCCAGCGCTTCATGTCCCGCACGACTCGACCCCCGCTCCCTGTCTCACAACAGTCCCTCAAACCCTCGGTCCACAACCCTGCCACTGTCACGGAGCGCATCATCAAAAAGAAAGCCATCCAGAAGCGCTCCTTTGACAAGTCGGCCCGGCCGCTTCCACGGCTGTTCCCGGGCCAGGTGGTTCGGATGCAGTCCCCCTCCGGGCACTACAGGCTGGCGGTAGTGGTTGGTAATGCCGGCTCTCCCCGGTCGTACCTCGTCGACTACGAGGGCGCTATCTACCGTCGGTCTCGCCAGCACCTCCTGCTCATCAACGAGCCTACTCCGCCTCCCGCGGACCCGTTCCAGCCACCTATCCCTTCCACTCTGCCCGAAGCTCCGCCAGCCCGTCACTCCTCGCATGCCGTGGAAACTGCCCTCCCAGCTCTCTATGCCCCGCGCTCACAAGCCTCTTTCCCCTGCCTCGCCTGCCAGCTTGCCCGTCTACCCTCGCAGTTCTCCTCCTTCTCCTGTTCTTTCCCCGCCCGGCTTTCCCACCGCTGTCCCTGACTCTGTCCCTTCTGCTCCTGCGGTTGAGGGGGAATGCGGGTTGCGCACCCCCTCTGGCCGGTTGGTCAAGCCGCCTGTCCGTTACGGGGAGCTCGCTTAGCTGTGTTATGACACCTTTAACTGTTCCCGGCGCAGTTTGTAATCCTAGCGTATGAGCCGTGGTCGCTCTGTGTATTGCCATGCTTTTGTTTCTAAGAGGAGGGATGTAGATCAGTGCATGTTCCTTTAACATAGTGACCTCACCACTACTAACCACTCCCCACTGTCTCTCGTATAATTGTAAGGTCCCCACCTCCAGCCCACTCTCTAGCTCCAGTGATGACCACGGACAGCTATTGCATAGTGTGTGTTAGTGATTGTAATAAAGTTAGTAAAAGACTCTGTGTAGGAATCAAGTCATTTTACAACAGCCAAGAGGGCAAACACAGGCAGTTCAGAGCTGCTGCCAGTATCGCATGAGAGAACAAGAATGAGACCAACTTGTTTTTTGCAGATCATCAACCCTTGACTGATGTTATCAATGCCGATGGTGACTCAGCCAGGTGGTGGTTTACAAAGGTCCATGCCCATTGTTCCTCATGGCATGCCAGCAGCCTCAACAGATCACCTAGTCATAGAGTCTCACAGCGTAGAAGCAGGCCCTTCAGCTCAACTTACCCACGCTGGCCAACATGTCCCATCTACACTAGTCCCACATGACTGCATTTGGCCCATACCCCTCTAAACCTGTCCTAACCATCAAATAACCTAACAGAACTGTCATATGAGGAAAGATTGAAAAGACTAGGCTTGTATTCACTGGAGTTTTGAAGGATGAGAGGGTATCTTATCATATTGTTTACATACTATGTTTACAGATTCTGTTGTGCTGCTGAAAGTAGGAATTTAATTGTTCTATCTGGGACAAGCTAGATGCAGGAAATTGTTCTACATGACAATAAAACACTCTTGTTAGATGCAAGGGGATCTTATAGAAACATATATACAAGGGGGGAGATATTGAATAATTTTTTTTCTTCGGTATTCACCAAGGAGAAGGATATTGAATTATGTGAGGTAAGGGAAACTAGTAGAGTAGCTATGGATACTATGAGGTTTGCTATGTCGCTCTTCAAGGGAGATGCTAAATGCATTTCGTTGTCTCTGTAAGTACTGACACTTTTGAAAAATATAAAAGTGTGGATAAGTCTCCAGGTCCTGACAGGATATTCCCTAGGACATTGAGGGAAGTTAGTGTAGAAATAGCCGGGGCTATGACAGAAATATTTCAAATGTCATTAGAAACGGGAATAGTCCCCGAGGATTGGCGTACTGCGCATGTTGTTCCATTGTTTAAAAAGGGTTCTAAGAGTAAACCTAGCAATTATAGACCTGTTAGTTTGACTTCAGTGGTGGGCAAATTAATGGAAAAGATACTTAGAGATAATATATATAAGCATCTAGATAAACAGGGTCTGATTAGGAACAGTCAACATGGATTTGTGCCTGGAACGTCATGTTTGACTAATCTTCTTGAATTTTTTGAAGAGGTTACTAGGGAAATTGACGAGGGTAAGGCAGTGGATGTTGTCTATATGGACTTCAGTAAGGCCTTTGACAAGGTTCCTCATGGAAGGTTGGTTAAGAAGGTTCAACTGTTGGGTATAAATGCAGGAATAGCAAGATGGATTCAACAGTGGCTGAATGGGAGAAGCCAGAGGGTAATGGTGGATGGCTGTTTATCGGGTTGGAGGCAGGTGACTAGTGGGGTGCCTCAGGGATCTGTGTTGGGTCCTTTGTTGTTTGTCATGTACATCAATGATCTGGATGAAGGTGTGGTAAATTGGATTAGTAAGTATGCAGATGATACCAAGATAGGGGATGTTGTGGATAATGAAGAGGATTTCCAAAGTCTACAGAGTGATTTAGGCCATTTGGAAAAATGGGCTGAAAGATGGCAGATGGAGTTTAATGCTGATAAATGTGAGGTGCTACACCTTGGCAGGACAAATCAAAATAGGACGTACATGGTAAATGGTAGGGAATTGAAGAATACAGTTGAACAGAGGGATCTGGGTGTAACCGTGCATAGTTCCTTGAAGGTGGAATCTCATATAGATAGTGTGGTAAAGAAAGCTTTTGGTATGCTAGCCTTTATAAATCAGAGCATTTAGTATAGAAGCTGGGATGTAATGTTAAAATTGTACAAGGCATTGGTGAGACCAAATCTGTAGTATGGTGTACAATTTTGGTCGCCCAATTATAGGAAGGATGTCAACAAAATAGAGAGAGTACAGAGGAGATTTACTAGAATGTTGCCTGGGTTTCAACAACTGAGTTACAGAGATAGGTTGAATAAGTTAGGTCTTTATTCTCTGGAGCGCAGAAGGTTGAGGGGGGACTTGATAGAGGTCTTTAAAATGATGAGAGGGATAGACAGAGTGGATGTGGACAAGCTTTTCCCTTTGAGAATAGGGAGGATTCAAACAAGAGGACATGACTTCAGAATTAAGGGACATAAGTTTAGGGGTAACATGAGGGGGAACTTCTTTACTCAGAGAGTGGTAGCGGTGTGCAATGAGCTTCCAGTGGAAGTGGTGGAGGCAGGTTCATTGGTATCATTTAAAAATAAATTGGATAGGCATATGGATGAGAAGGGAATGGCGGGTTATGGTATGAGTGCAGGCAGGTGGGACTAAGGGGAAAAAAATTTGTTCGGCACGGACTTGTAGGGCCGAGATGGCCTGTTTCCGTGCTGTAATTGTTATATGGTTATATATAAATGAATAAAAGGACTGAACAAGCTAGATATCCATGTTGACTTGGACTAATCCTTTTACTGCTATCCAAATGCCCCATTATTACATCTTTAATAATTGACTCCAGCATCTTTCACACCGCCAAAGTCGGGCTAACTGGTCTGTAATTCCCCGTTTTCTCTCATGCTCCTTTCTTGAAAAGTGGGATAGCATTAGCTATCCTCCAATCCACAGGAACTGATCGTAAATGTGTGTATGTATGCATATAAATGTATCCATATGTATGTGTGCATATGTATGTGTATACGTGTGTATGTATGTATGTGTATATATGTATGTGTATATATATGTGTGTATAAATATATATATATATATGCATATATTTATTATTACTATATAATTATATTTATAATTGCCTTTATGGTTTATGTATATCATCTTACAAGACAAATAAATTAATAGTGATTATTTAAATCAAAGTTGCTTCTGATCGAGAATAAACTTTATTATCTCTAACTTGCCTCTCACACACAGACACACATTCATATAAATATATAAAATATATATACGTTAAATTTAATTTTGTGCAGTGTGTGTTAAAGCAATACAAGGGAAACTGCACAATACAATGCAAGGGAAACTACGCAAAGAAGGGGGCTGTTCCCGCTACAAGATACTCGAGGATCTTTGCTTTGGATCAAAGATTATAGAGGAGCTCTATAATCTTTGCTTTGGATCACAGCGGGTGGCATACCGGAAGTCGCGTGTCGCATTAAGAAATGGCGGCCGTGACGTTCCGTCACGTACTACACGTCAGTCCATTGGATTTCGGAGGAGTGGTCTATCTTGCTCTGCTATAAGATCTTTGGTTTAAGGTAGACAAAAGTGCTGGAGAAACTCAGCGGGTGCAGCAGCATCTATGGAGCGAAGGAAATAGGCAACGTTTCCGGCCGAAACCGTTCTTCAGACTAATGGGGGGGGGAGAAGAAAGGAAAAAGGGAGAAAGAGGAGCCCGATGGCTGAGGAAGGGGAGGAGACAGCAAGGACTAACACAATTGGGAGAATTCAATGATGCCAATGACTCCCCAAGGGGAATATGAGGTGCTGTTCCTCCAATTTCCGGTGTTGCTCACTCTGGCCATGGAGGAGACCCAGGACAGAAATATCGGATTGGGAATGGGAGAGGGAGTTGAAGTGCTGAGCCACCGGGAGGTCGGGTTGGTTATTGCGGACCGAGCAGAGGTGTTCGGCGAAACGATCGCCCAACCTCCGATTGGTCTCACCGATGTAGATCAGCAGCGGATGCAAATAGATGAGGTTGGAAGAGATGAACATCTGTCGCACCTGGAACGACTACTTGGGTCCTTGAATGGAGCAGAGGGGGGAGGTAAAGGGACAGGTGTTGCATCTCTTGCGGTTGCAATGGAAAGTGCCCGGGGAGGGGGTGGTATGAGAGGGAAGGGAAGAATTGACAAGGGAGTTATGGAGGAAGTGGTCTTTGCGGAAGGCAGACATAGGGGGAGATGGGAAGATGTGGCGAGTGGTGGGGTCACGTTGGAGGTGGCGAAACTGACGGAGGATTACTTTTTGTATGTGACGGCTGGTGGGGTGAAAGGTGAGGACTAGGGGGACTCTGCCCTTGTTGCGAGTGCGGGGATGGGGAGAGAGAGCAGTGTTGCGGGGTATGGAAGAGACCCTGGTGCGAGCCTCCTCTATGGTGGAGGAGGGGAACCCCTGTTCCCTGAAGAATGAGGACATTTCAGATGCCCTGTTGTGGAACAATTCATCCTGGAAGCAGATGCGGCATAGACGGAGGAATTGGGAGTAGGGGATGGAGCTTACAGGAAGCAAGGTGGGAAGAAGTGTAGTCCAGATAGCCATGTGAGTCAGTAGGTTTATAGTGGATGTCGGTCAGAAGTCTATCACCTGCAATGGAGATAGTGAGGTCAAGGAATGGTAGGGAAATGTCGGAAATAGTCCAGGTGTATTTGAGTGCCGGATGGAAGTTGGTGGTGAAGTGGATGAAGTCATTCAGTTGTGTGTGGGTGCAGGAGGTGGCCCCAAAGCAGTTGTCGATGTAGCGGAGGTAGAGGTCAGGTATGGGGCCCTGGTACGTATTGAACAAGGATTGCTCGTCGTAACCGACAAAGAGGCAGGCGTAGCTGGGGCCCATGCGTGTGCCCATAGCTACGCCTTGTATTTGGAGGAAATGGGACGTGAAGTTATTGAGGGTAAGGACCAGCTCCGCTAGGCGGAGGAGAGTGCCAGTGGCCGGGTATAGGTTGCTTCTCTGGTCGAGGAAGAACCGGAGGGCTTTGAGAACATCCTGGTGGGGGATGGAGGTGTAGAGTGACTGGACGTCCATGGTGAAGATGAGGGGGTGAGGGCCTAGAGAATGGAATGCGCGGAGACGACGGAGAGTGTCTGAGGTGTCTTGAACATAGGTAGGGAGTGATTTAACCAAGGGGGATAGGATGGAGTCAAGGTATGTGGAAATGAGTTCGGTGGGGCACGAACAGGCAGAGACAATGGGTCTACCGGGACAGTCAGGTTTGTGGATTTTGGGGAGAAGGTAAAATCGGGCCGTGCGGGGCTGGGGAACGATGAGGTTGGAGTCTCGGAGGGGCAGGGTGTGGGAGTTGATGAAGTCGGTGATGGTGCTCGAGATGATGGCCTGGTGCTCGTCAGTGGGGTCATGGTCCCCACTAAGTAGGAGGAGGTGTCCGAGAGTTGGTGCGTGTCCTCAGCTTTGTAGAGATTGACGCGCCAGACTACCACGGCACCTCCCTTGTCGGCGGGTTTGATAACCCAATCTGTGTTTTTGCGGTGTGATTCGATGGCAGTGCATTCAGGGGGGGAGAGATTGGAGTGAGACAGGGGAGTGGAGAAGTTGATGCGGTTGACGTCGCGACGGCAGTCTTGGATGAAGAGTTCTAAAGCCGGGGGGCCACGAGGGGGGTCCCACGATGAGGGGGTGCATTGGAGATGGGGAAATGAGTCATCAATGGGGGGGCGAGGTCTCCTTCACATGGAAGAACGCTGTGAGGCGGAGGCGACGGTACAAGAGATCCAAATCGTGGTGGGCGCGGAACTCATTGAGGTGGGGACGGAGGGGGACAAAGGTAAGACCTCTGCTGCGGACAGACCGTTCGGTGTCGGAGAGGGGGAGGTCGGGGTGGATGGTGAACACCCGGCAGGGATGGGGGTTGGGGCCGGAGGAAGGCAGGTGGGTGGACTGAG